>NW_013697398.1:0-668 GCF_000517525.1 Limulus polyphemus | reverse complement strand
ATCATGAAACTAACTATACAAACTAACAACTTTTTATTACTGTAATAGTTCACTGCTTGATGTCCCATTCGGTTAGTGAATCTCTAACGATTATTTACTAAACGTGACGGTTCGTTACCTTTGTCTGTAACAGTAAGTAATTCTTTAAGGAATTCCAAAGTCTGTTTGATTGGAATCTGGCGACACGTTTCTGTTCAGTACATTAGCCTCAGTAAGTTCCTTTGCGGTAATCTGGTTTTTACCAGTGATCAGACAGTACAGTCAGTTATTACTTTTTCTTTCCTTACACTACTCTGATACGTTGAAAAGAGAAAGCAACAAGAACAATGAATGGCTAATATGGCTTCCGCGAAACGCTGCGCAAAATGAACAGGAAATGCCTTCAAAACAAATGCAGATGTTCGTGGTGCCAGCTTCGTGACCAAACCATAAGCTACATGTCTACGATTCAGGAAAATGTTAGTCACACACAAGTTACTTTTAGGAAACCTTTATGCGTTGTGCATACTTTAATATTCATGGAACTTTGGTCAGCTCAGTGGTTTTTCCTTCGTAGAGTTCGCACTGTTCCATCACAAGCGATATATAAATGACAAACTTCCTGGTTTCTTATATCACGAAACAGATAATGAAAAACAAAGCGAAACCTGATGAAGGGCATTTTAGAA
>NW_013697397.1:0-668 GCF_000517525.1 Limulus polyphemus | reverse complement strand
ACGTCGAGGGGCAGATGGTAGAAACTCAAATTTCTTGCCTGCAAAGGTACAACCTGTCAGTGGACAAATCTAGGATGCAAATCTGTAGCCTCTGCATTCACTGGAAGCTTTTTTTAAAATCTAAAATAACTTGAAAACAATAAGTTAGTGATGTCAAGAACTTTAAATTTAACTATCCACATTTTTTTTTTAATATAATTTTCATGCTTCTGAACTTGAAAAAATTGCAAGTATGTCATCTGAAACATTTTCTTTCTTGAAATCTACTTGCCATAAAACTTCCTTTCCCCCTTACTTGTATAGTTATACAAGAGTGTAAAATTTCTTATAATGTGGCTTGGCAGGACATTTTGTGGCCATTTAGTTATGTTCTATTATTTGTAAGCCATAGAAAGGTAATAAATAAATTTAACAAGTTTCCCTATGAGTTTATCTATTTTACTGAAATAATTGTCTTGGCAGTTGATTTTCTATTTTTACAAGAACTCAAGGTCATCCATCAAAGCAGGGATCATGTTTCACCCCCAGATGAAGGTATGAGACAATGTCATTTTGAACATGTTACCTAAGTTAGTGAAAAGATGAAGACAAGGGTAAGTTTTATGTATAAAATGGGGTACGATAAATACTATCTCTGTGTGTGTGTGTGTATATATATATACTAGTTT
>NW_013697396.1:0-668 GCF_000517525.1 Limulus polyphemus | reverse complement strand
GGGTATACCATCAGCTCTACAGTATATAAATAGTCGGTATACCATCAGCTATACAGTTTATAAATAGTCGGTATACTATCAGCTATACAGTATATAAATAGTCGGTATACCATCAGCTATACAGTATATAAATAGTCGGTATACCATCAGCTATACAGTATATAAATAGTCGGTATACCATCAGATATACAGTCTATAAATGGTCGGTATACCATCAGCTATACAGTCTATAAATAGTCGGTATACCATCAGCTATACAGTCTATAAATAGTCGGTATACCATCAGTTATACAGTCTATAAATAGTCGGTATACCAACAGCTATACAGTGTATAAATAGTCGGTATACCATCAGCTATACAGTGTATAAATAATCCGTATACCATCAGCTATACAGTTTATAAATAGTCGGTATACCATCAGCTATACAGTTTCTAAATAGTCGGTATACCATCAGCTATACAGTATATAAATAGTCGGTATACCATCAGCTATACAGTCTATAAATAGTCGGTATACCATCAGCTATACAGTCTATAAATAGTCGGTATACCATCAACTATACAGTCTATAAACTGTCGGTATACCATCAGCTATACAGTCTATAAACTGTCGGTATACCATCAGCTATACAGTCTATAAACTGTCGGTATACCATCAGCTATACAG
>NW_013697395.1:0-668 GCF_000517525.1 Limulus polyphemus | reverse complement strand
ACAATCAACACTGTTAGAAAAACAAGAAGAGACTGAACCGGCTTGTCTGTTCTACCTTTAATACACAATCAACTCTGTTAGAAAACAAGAGACTGAACCGGGTTGTCAGTTCTACCTTTAATACACAATCAACTCTGTTAGAAAACAAAACAAGAAGAGAATGAACCGGCTTGTCAGTTCTACCTTTAATACACAATCAACACTGTTAGAAAAAACAAGAAGAGACTGAACCGGCTTGTCGGTTCCACCTTTAATACACAATGAACACTGTTAGAAAACAAAACAAGAAGAGACTGAACTGGCTTTTCGGTTCTACCTTCTTCACAAAAACTATAAATCGTCTTTTATTTCAATTGTCTGTTGTTTTTTCCATTTCACCTTTCTGACTACATGAGTCACTATTCTACGATAGCTGTTTTTCTCTGTCGATAAGCCCGAGATTATAAATGTGATTTGTAAGTTAAGCCTAGTGTGTTGGCATGCAACGTTGGTTGATAGTTGGACGTTGATGCTGGCAGAGAACCCTTTCTTTGTTCAGAAAAATGGACAAGGGGGGGGGGACTTTGTGGCCACGTGTTTTATAATCAGTAACTTTGGTACACTGTCTTATTACAATTAGACCATGATTTAGTCAGTTCAATAGCAATATGTTGGTGTACGAGAACCCT
>NW_013697394.1:0-668 GCF_000517525.1 Limulus polyphemus | reverse complement strand
CGACATGAACAAGTTGTTTTATATACACGACCAACGTAAAATTAGACACAGCAGGACGATATGAACAAGTTGTTTTATATACACGACCAACGTCACATTAAACACAGCAGGGCGACATGGACAAGTTGTTTTATACACACGACCAACGTAACATTAGACAGAGCAGGACGACATGAACAACTTGTTTAATATACACGACCAACGTAACATTAGACAGAACAAGACGACATGAACAAGTTGTTTTATATACACGATCAACGTAACATTAGACAGAGCAGGACGACATGAACAAGTTGTTTTATACACACGATCAACGTAACATTAGACAGAGCAGGACGACATGAACAAGTTGTTTTATATACACGACTAACGCAAAATTAGAGCAGGACGACATGAACAAGTTGTTTTATATATACGACTAACGAAAATTAGACACAGCAGGGCGACATGAACAAGTTGTTTAATATACACGACCAACGTAACATTAGACACAGCAGGACGATATGAACAAGTTGTTTTATATACACGACTAACGTAACATTAAACACAGCAGGACGACATGAACAAGTTGTTTTATATACACGATCAACGTAACATTAGACACAGCAGGAGGACATGAACAAGTTGTTTTATTTATACGACCAACGTAACATTAGACACAGCAGGAC
>NW_013697393.1:0-668 GCF_000517525.1 Limulus polyphemus | reverse complement strand
GAAATAAATATTGAGTCCCAGGTGTCTTTTACTTCAAGAACTACGAAATACACAAAAACTTAAAAACAAATAATAATAATTATAATAATAAACGATAACTTTAAATAATTTACTAGGAAAATACCGCATAATTGTTAATAATCTTGATTAAAATGCGTCAAGTATTAATATATCTGTATTCAAATATTATGTTTAAGTAATAACGCTCTGCAAAATCAAACATTTTAATCTGTATTGTTGAATACAAACTGAGGCTTATGAAAAATGACCACATACTATTCCACATTAGTTTTAATTCCAACGTTTGTTATTTTTCTTCTTTCTTTTGTTTTGTTTTTTTGGTAGGTGGGGAGACCGCTTACGACCTTTGATGATTCTCAGCCTGGTGGCACATATCTCCTCTCCAGATAGCAGTCTATAATTTAGCAGTGTAAGACTAGAGGGAAGGTCGACACCAACTCCTGCCAACTCGTGGGCTAATATTTTACCAACGAACAGTGTGATTGGCCGTTTCATGGTAATTCCTCCTCGGCTGAAAGGGCAATCGTGTTTGGTATTGGGAATTCGAACCCGCAGGTTGCGAATCGACCGCCCCCTAGCCACCAGGCTCCTTTTCTTATATAATATAATGTAATTGATACGCTAAGTATGGACCTCTTAAGGTTTAA
>NW_013697392.1:0-668 GCF_000517525.1 Limulus polyphemus | reverse complement strand
ATCCACTAAAGTTGATAATCTTAAGGGACCAGATTCAAAGTTTGGAAACAAAAAATATTTTAAATGCGATTCACTTTTTAGAACTCTCCTCATATCTGAGCTGATAGGAAACACTTTGGTGCCAGAAAGTCAGTAGTTTAAAACACGTCACCGAGTGATTCGTACTGAGAGTTGAAATTAGCAAGTAATAAACGTAATAAGAAGGAACACATGTACATGTGCTATACATCCGGTACAGTAAGGAGGAGAGAGGCTACGGGTGTTGAATGATCCTCTTCAGTGGCTGTATACATTGAGGCATCTCTGGGCCACAGCTCATGCAGCACGTGACGTCTAGCTGACACTTAACAGTCAGCTTGGAAATACATGTACAGTAATTCCGCTCCAACTTCTCCAAACGATACTCTGGGCGTAGGTCGGAGCTCAGCCCAGAAATGACGCCTTTTGTTAACCCTACTTTCGCATGAAGAGGTTTCTATTAATGAGGAAATGTTTGAACATCTTATTTATTAGAATTATCTGATTAAGGTAAGGCTAATCTTAATCTTTCTCCTATAATTGTTATCAAAACCTTTATTTGAGTGTATGAAAAAAGTATTATTGTATAAAAGATATACAATGTGTAGTATAAGAGTATTATTATATCAATGATATACAATGTGTAGTAT
>NW_013697391.1:0-668 GCF_000517525.1 Limulus polyphemus | reverse complement strand
GTTTTGTCAAATAATATAAAACATTATTAAGAAACCCAAGTCTCACATTGTTAAAGAATAAAAGAGCGTTACCAACAGATCTCAGCCTTCCAGACTGATTCGGCTAGAAAAGGTACTTTTTTTATCATTGTTTTACATAATATTATTTCCAAAGTTTGTTAGATGGTAAAAGGTGTTTAAGGTGAATTTGTTTTATCTAAGGGAACATAATAAACACAGAAACTTAAACTTTTGTCTTTATGGTATTTCTTTCAACTGTGGAGTGGAACCATTGGAAATACAGACTGGAATATAATGGGTACTACACGGAGTCTTGGGTTGTAGAAGCAAACTTGTATACATAAATTTAGTGTGAAGATAAAGCAGAAAATTATTCGCATAAAGGAATCTGGTAGAAGTAGAGAAGGATATCCACACTGTTTCAATATTTCTGTCAACTGACACAGGATAATACGTTTAATATTTATCATTTCATCCATCTGATGTCTATCGCAAACCATTTCCTTTGAAACGAAGTGACACAGAAGTTTCATTATTTATAAACTTTATTTACCTGCATACATACATGTTTTGATAACACAGGTTGATTCACAACATTACATCCTAATTCTAATTCTATATATTGTACACAGATTCCCTCAATAGTCAATATATATATATATATATAT
>NW_013697390.1:0-668 GCF_000517525.1 Limulus polyphemus | reverse complement strand
AAAAATGTGTAGCTTTGTGCTTATGAACAAGCAGAAAACACATTGTGTAGCTTTGTACTTATCAACAAACAGATAACACATTGTGTAGCTTTGTGCTTATCAACAAGCAGATAAAAAAATGTGTAGCTTTGTGCTTATCAACAAGCAGAAAACACATTGTGTAGCTTTGTACTTATCAACAAGCAGAAAACACATTGTGTAGCTTTGTGCTTATCAACAAGCAAAAAACACAATGTGTCGCTTTGTGCTTAGCAACAAGCAGAAAACACGTTGTGTAGCTTTGTGCTTATCAACAAGCAGATAACATATTGTGTTTATACAGGATCCGTATAATTTTTACCGAGTGACGATTACTGAACTTTATGAGCTCTGGAGATGGGGGTATCGGATGCAAATATTTAGACTTGATATTGAGCCTGCCCCATATGTCTACTAAAGTTGATTCTTTGAAAAGCCATCTCTCGGGTTTAACTTACAACGCACAAGAAATTTCATTTGGTTGAAATGATAAAACAATCTTATTTTCTTTCAAGACGCGCTTTCAATTGTAATTATGTTCAAGTTAAATGTATTTGTAAGTTATGAGTCGGCGGGGAATTAGTTTTGTCAGCCAAAATTTACACGACTCTCTGTTTCTGTAGAAAAGAAGAAAGTACCGAAGTAAACTT
>NW_013697389.1:0-668 GCF_000517525.1 Limulus polyphemus | reverse complement strand
ATGTTGTGCACAAGCATGTATAAATCACATTTCCTTTCCCATCGATAACTAATTAGTTATCAGTCCCATATGATGTACACATGTATGTAAAAATTTATATATATATATATATTGTATATATTATGTCTGTTAGAAGTTTATATTTGTATTTTGAATTATTATTATTATTATGTGATCTTGATTTTTCATTTATTTTAAGAATGCTCAATGGTAACTGGTGTATAGAGATATTTTTGTTATTCTATTGTACTTAATCATTGAAATTAGATTACCTAAGTTGAAGGTTATTTTGAAGCTAAGCTCCTTTTATTCTACTTGCCTGTTGAACGTAGTCATTCACCTAATGTCACATACACGACTTCATAAGAAAGATTCCTGTAAAGTGTTACATAATCTGTAGAAGTGGACAGTAATATTTTATTTTGGTAAGTCAGGTGATACCTTAAGGATACAACTTTCCTTATAGTTAGATGAGAATGACGAACATCTCGTGGGTAGTATATGCACCGTGAGAAGAATACAGTTATTGTTTCATTTATATAATGCTGTGTTTTCTCAGTCTGGGATATACATACACTTCAGTAAAGGTGTCATAAAATACATTTATCTTGACTTTCATTGTATTTCTGAGTTTTGAATAAAGGTTGCTTCATTGTTTTTGACACTGT
>NW_013697388.1:0-668 GCF_000517525.1 Limulus polyphemus | reverse complement strand
TCGCCTAAAGAATGAAAAGGTTAGAACCACCTAAGACCGACTGACTACTTCATGATCACCCTGGTCTTGTAAAAACCTTAAAATCGCCTAAAGAATGAAAAGGTTAAAGCATCTAAGACCGACTGATTACTTCACGATCTCCCTGGTCTTGTAAAAACCTTAAAATCGCCTAAAGAATGAAAAGGCTAGAGCCACCTAAGAATGACTGACTATTTTACCTAGTGAATACAAAGATTAGAACCATCTAAGACCAACTGATTACATTACCCAATAAACGTAAAAGATAAAAACACCTAAGAATGACCTACTACTTCAGGATCTCCTTGGTATAACAAAAACATAAAGGCTAGAAGCACGTAAGAACGACCTATTTCAGGTTAAGTTTAAGACTAACCAAGATCTAGAACTTGAAGTCAAACACAAATTACATATTAAATCATACATATGATTAACTCGGCCAAATCTTTTAAAATTACTGTGTAGTACATTCACTTCCAGTACAGTCAATTTCATAAAGCAGTCATTTACCGTAGTCGTTTCTGTAATTTTAACAAAAGTATATTAACGATAAGTTCTTTATCATGTACATTGTGCTTCAATAATTTATTCCCACGTATCTAATTGTCACTGTAATCAAAACATCAAAAAAAAAACAAATAGAAGAAAGG
>NW_013697387.1:0-668 GCF_000517525.1 Limulus polyphemus | reverse complement strand
AAAAAAAATTATCAGCGAAAATTGGACAATTGATAAAGGAAATAAAATTCCATTTTCTCGATAAAAAATGCATAGCATTTAAACAGACACGAGTGGCATAATATCACGTGTGTGTCTTTATAGGTTTAGAATGGGGGGGGGGAGCTGGCTCTCAATAATTTTTTAAGGGGTCAACATATCGTTTGCCTCCCAATATTTCAAAAACAGAAATGTTTTAAAGAGAGAGAGTTGACTCCGGAATTACATAAAACTATAATATAAATAACGATAACGTTGCAAAATTGTTACATTTTAGCACAGACAGTCAAGAGCGTCTATCCTGGGGGTGGCAAGAGAGCAACCCATAAGTTGTTTGGTAAGGCGGGAAGCATTTCTTTGGCCCATCAATATTTTTCGTATATCAAGGTTATGTTTCGTGTACGAGTTTTCAATAGCAGGGTCAGATGTTCTACATTACATTCTTTCTACGACTGATAAGTTCCACGTGGAATCTGCTGTCTAAATTATACACACTCTTCTGATGAAGAATTGTTTATCTACCCGAGCGTATTTCTCGTCATACCCAGCCACTGTTACCAACTCGTCACACCCAACCATTGTTACCAACTCGTCACACCCAGCCACTGTTACCAACTCGTCACACCCAGCCACTGTTACCAACTCGTCAC
>NW_013697386.1:0-669 GCF_000517525.1 Limulus polyphemus | reverse complement strand
TATATATAGTTATGATCACATCAAAAGTAGCTATATTTTTAATTTTCCAGGGGAGCAAGTGCCAGCACGAGTGCCGATGCCGTGTACTAAAAATATTGTTTAACATATATATAGTTATGATAACAACAAAACTAGCTATAATTTCAATAACAAAACATAAAAGCCATATTTGAAAATAATCATATTTAGGCTTTGATTACACAGGCCTGTGATAGTTTTATTGTCTTGAAATTTTTACATGTTTTTAAATGTTTTTCAGTAATTCCTGTACGCTGAATCAAAAATTGATATCTATTATTCTCTATCACATACAGATTTTTCACAAAACGTCACATGTACTTGTACATATGTGAATCACTTTCATTGAAATCGGGTCACATTTTGTTATGTTTAAAATGTTAACAACCACTGGCTATGGATGAATCGTGATGTGAGAGTCTTATTGATTGTTCTAGAACCCAAACATAAGAATAGAAAAATGTTAATTGTGGTAAAGGAAATAATAATTTGATCTAAGTAAGAGTTTTTTCTTCAAAATTTGTAAAAAAATCCTTAAGTGATAGAAAAATGAATATTATTTTCAAAATCTGCGTAGCTGAATTACTGAAAATCTGTTATTAAAACCAAACCAACTTTAATGAAGTATAAAAGAGGCCTCTGTTATTGTAA
>NW_013697385.1:0-669 GCF_000517525.1 Limulus polyphemus | reverse complement strand
CATTTACATTACTATAACCATTCTGGTACAGTAACAACACTATAATCTAACATTTACATTACTATAACCATTCTGGTACATTAACAACACTATAATCTAACCTTTACATTACTATAACCATTCTGGTACAGTAACAACACTATAATCTAACCTTTACATTACTATAACCATTCTGGTACAGTAACAACACTGTAAACTAACCTTTACATTACTATAACCATTCTAGTGTTGTTACTGTACCATAATCTAATCTTTACATTACTATAACCATTCTGGTACAGTAACAACACTATAATCTAACCTTTACATTACTATAACCATTGTAGTACAGTAACAACACTATAATCTAACCTTTACACATTAGTGTAACCATTGTAGTACAGTAACAACACTATAATCTAACCTTTACATTACCAATAACCATCCTGATACAATAACAACACTATAATCTAACCTTTACATTACTATAACCATTCTGGAACAATAACAACACTATAATCTAACCTTTACATTACCAATAACCATCCTGATACAATAACAACACTGTAATCTAACCTTTACATTGCTATAACCATTCTGGTACAGTAACAACACTATAATCTAACATTTACATTACTATAACCATTCTGGTACAGTAACAACACTATAATCTAACCTTTACATTACTAT
>NW_013697384.1:0-669 GCF_000517525.1 Limulus polyphemus | reverse complement strand
TATTTAAGATAAATAAATAAATTTAGTATAACAAACATGAGGAAAATAGAATTATAAGTATTATATAGGTAAATAAATTGTTCATATTTCAAATAATACATTATAAAATTAAAAGTTTAATTTTACATCGAAACCTCTAAAATAACATGGAGAACAAGAACTGAAAACCTGTCACGCTCACCTGAAGAATTAATTTGACAACATAAAAAATCCATAGAATTTGAAGTCAATAACACTTCTATTCCTCGATGTCCTAGTTCACAAGGACACGAGTTAATTAAGAAAAGTTAATCATCACCTTTTATCGGATAGAACACAAAGGAATTTCTAAATTTTCACCCATGTTATACAATAGCTGTCAAAACTAGAATTATTAAAACACTAAAATCTAGAACTACAAGTATATGCCCCTCGTTTTATCTACATTTAAAACTTAAACTTTAGAAATGAAGTTTACAACTTTTGATCTGTTAGCAAAGCTGTGCAAATTGTCTACAGTGTACTGCCTGTTTATATGTCGTTCTCTTCTTGTCACAACAGAGGGCTTTCATAAAAAGGCTAAAAAACCCATTAATTTGGCAAAAGCGGTCGATTTTAAAGAAGCAATATGCAGCACTTTAAAGAATATGAAACAAATGAAAAGGACAAAAGAAATATACACGAAAAAAG
>NW_013697383.1:0-669 GCF_000517525.1 Limulus polyphemus | reverse complement strand
CCCACACAAACACTTATATCTAATTATTAAAGTAGCCAAACATGCTAAAATGTTTTTGTTTTTTCTGTAATTATCTTATTTACGTAAGAAAAAGTTGCTTTTGTATATAAAAACAACGCCCTCTTCCGACAAAATGAAAGGTCCGCAATTTTGTTTCTGTTGAGCCTAAAACAGGTGTCAACAACTTTCTTTTTTTCAATGTATTTCCTTAAAATACTATTTGAATACTAAGTTTGATACTGACTGTTGGTCACTGATTTCTCCAACCCTTCCTTACGACAAATATACAACAGAAAACTACAAAACATGAGTTACACTGTGTCTCAAAATATAAAGGGGATGAATTCATGAAAAGATTTAATTCAAGCGCATTTTGTCTGCTTATTGTGTATTGAGTATTGTGTATTGTGTATTGAGTATTCGTTACTTATACGAGTCGATTTTAGGCTAAGAATTACATGATAAAAACGAAGACGCCTATCCGGAATACGTTTTTTACAAATTAGTTGAAAACTTGCAATAAAAATGGAGGATTTTTGTTTGTTTGTTATTTATTCACCTCGAAGCTACACAATGGGTTATCTGTGCTCCGCCCACAGCGGGTATCGAAAATTGAATTTTAGCGTTGTAAGCTGTGAGACTTACCACTGAGCCACCAGGGGGAGAGGC
>NW_013697382.1:0-669 GCF_000517525.1 Limulus polyphemus | reverse complement strand
CCAGCTTTACCATCTATCTGTTGTTTCATAGTATTACCTATAGTTAGTTCACATAAACGCTACATCTACTTTCGACCATTTAGTCCTTACCAGTCAAGTTCCCTTTATATAACTTTATATATATCTCTTATCTAAATTATATGATCATTCGTACTAATGAAGCATAATACATCAAATTCATCATTACAAAGGTATTGTTAACAATGGTTACACTTTTTATATAAAAATAAAGCAAGTTCCAATTTGTTTCTTAGTATCTTATGCAATAAACCTGAAATCAGTACACACTTTCGAAATAATGTCATCATTTATTAATAAGTATTGAGGCTATGTTATATTTTGATTCATTATGAAAACATCCTGAATAATATCACAGTACTATATAAGCTCCAATATTTTAATGTTTCATTTTACTTTGCTTCAAACCACATTCTCTAAATAGTAACCTAAACAACCAATTATCAACATAATGTAAGCACAAGCTTGGTTATTTGTTATGCAAAGTACCTTCCATTAGACTTTTAGTTCCGGTTCGAGTTATTGTATTTTGTTTTGTTTAAAAACAGCCTTGAAAGAACCAAACAAAATACTTTTCTCTCATTATTTAGAACTGAACTTTATATTATACAAACGTATAGCCCGTAAAAAATGGCCGGGCAAGTACTACCA
>NW_013697381.1:0-669 GCF_000517525.1 Limulus polyphemus | reverse complement strand
TTACTACCATCTTGTTGTAGTTCACTTTACAAATGGTACACAACTCCAGTTAGATGTTAGTACCGTATTGTCTTAATACACTTTACAAATGGTACACAACTCCTGTTAGACATTAGTTCTGTTTTGTCCTAATTCACTTTACAAATGGTACAAAACACCACTTAGATATTAGTACCATCTTGTTCTAGTTCACTTTACAAATGGTACACAACTCCAGTTAGATATAAGTATCGTCTTGTCCTAATTCACTTTGCAAATGGTACACAACTCCAGTTAGATGTTAGCACCAACTTGTCCTACTTCACTTTACAAATGGTACACAACTCCAGATAGGTATTAGTATCGTCTTGTCCTAATTCACTTTACAAACGGTACACAACTCCAATTATATATTAGTATCGTCTTGTCCTAGTTCACTTTACAAATGGTACACAACTCCAGTTAGATTTTAGTATCATCTTGTCCTAGTTCACATTACAAATGCTACACAACTCCTGTTAGATATTAGTATTGTCTTTTCCTAATTCACTTTACAAATGGTACACAACTCCAGTTAGATGTTAGTACCATCTTGTTCTAGTTCACTTTACAAATGGTACACAACTCCAGTTAGATATTACTACCATCTTGTTGTAGTTCACTTTACAAATGGTACACAACTCCAGTTAG
>NW_013697380.1:0-669 GCF_000517525.1 Limulus polyphemus | reverse complement strand
GGAATCAACTAACTATTTGAAAGGTTTCTAACTTCTGACTGAAGTTGGCTGAGTATACTATAAATTAGCTGTATATTATTTTGATATTTATTGTGTTTGGTTGATGTCCCATTATCTTAATATCATTGTACTATCTTCTCTGGTAGATAGATCAGAGGTACAGAAATTTATATGTCCATTATGGGTTATAGTAGATATATCAAGGTTACAGAATTTTATCTGTCCATTATGAGTTATTGTAGATAGATCAGAGGTACAGAAATTTATATGTCCATTATAGGTTATTGTAGATAGATTAGAGTTACAGAATTTTATCTGTCCATTATGGGTTATTGTAGATAGATTAGAGTTACAGAATTTTATCTGTCCATTATGGGTTATTGTAGATAGATTAGAGTTACAGAATTTTATCTGTCCATTATGGGTTATTGTAGATAGATCAGATTTACAAAGTTTTATCTGTCCACTGTGGGTTATTGTAGATAGATTATAGAGTTACAGAATTTTATCTGTCCATTATGGGTTATTGTAGATAGATCAGATTTACAGAGTTTTATCTGTCCACTGTGGGTTATTGTAGATAGATTATAGAGTTACAGAATTTTTATCTGTCCATTATGGGTTATTGTAGATAGATTAGAGTTACAGAATTTTATCTGTCCATTATGG
>NW_013697379.1:0-669 GCF_000517525.1 Limulus polyphemus | reverse complement strand
AAACATGTCAGCTTCTTAATAACAACAAAGTAAAGCAGCAGGAAATATACTGTACAAACATGTCAGCTTCTTAATAACAACAACAACAAAGTAAAGCAGCAGGAAATATACTACACAAACATGTCAGCTTCTTAATAACAACAACAAAGTAAAGCAGCAGGAAATGACCTATACAAACATGTCAGCTTCTTAATAACAACAACAAAGTAAAGCAGCAGGAAATGAACTATACAAACATGTCAGCTTCTTAATAACAACAACAAAGTAAAGCAGTAGGAATTATACTATACAAACATGTCAGCTTCTTAACAACAACAAATTTTGCAAATACAACTTAAAAGATTTAACTTAATTATAAAAAGATATAATTTATTTACATTAAATTAACATCAATTTATTCCATCCTTACTTACTAGCATAGGATAAGCTCGTCTGTTTGAGGGTTGAACTATCACTTTAATACCTTTACGCACCAACTTTCGAACGTGACTAGGGGCCAATGGTGCTCGACGTTCCCACACAGAAGCATCTTCCCGTCTTATCGCTACCAACTAAAAATTATTCAAAGAACAGCTGATGAAAACACATGTTAAATTGTTCAATATGACTAAATTCTACACCATACAAATGTGTGTTAGAATGTTCCATATAACTTAGTACTACACCACA
>NW_013697378.1:0-669 GCF_000517525.1 Limulus polyphemus | reverse complement strand
TAAATGGTAACACCATTGTTAACGTACTGGTCACTGCAGTAAGTGGTAACACCATTGTTAACGTACTGGTCACTGCAGTAAATGGTAAGACCATTGTTAATGTACTGGTCAGTGCAGTAAGTGGTAACACCATTGTTAACGTACTGGTCACTGCCTGCAGTGACCAATACATTAACATCTTACCACTTACTGCAGTGTCCAGTACATTAACAATGATCTTACCACTTACTGCAGTGACCAGTACGTTAACAATGGTGTTACCATTTACTTAAATGGTAACACCATTGTTAACGTACTGGTCACTGCAGTAAGTGGTAAGATCATTGTTAATGTACTGGTCACTGCAGTAAGTAGTAACACCATTGTTAACGTACTGGTCACTGCAGTAAGTGGTAAGATCATTGTTAATGTATTGATCACTGCAGTAAGTGGTAACACCATTATTGACGTACTGGTCACTGCAGTAAGTGGTAACACCATTTTTAACGTACTGGTCACTGCAGTAAATGGTAAGACCATTGTTAACGTACTGGTCACTGCAGTAATTGGTAAGACCGTTGTTGATGTATTGGTCACTGTAGTAAGTGGTAAGACCATTGTTAACGTATTGGTCATTACATTAAGTGGTAACACCATTATTAACTTATCAGTCACAGCAGTAAGTGGTAT
>NW_013697377.1:0-669 GCF_000517525.1 Limulus polyphemus | reverse complement strand
AAATAACATGCAACCTTTTTTTCCCCAACTTTTCCGAATCATTCATGTTTTTACTACAGGTTATTTCCTAGTTGCAGACAATTCTAATAACCTGAAAGGGAACTGTTCATATAAAAATATTTTAGCTACATCTAAATTATGCCTTTAAAACTAGGTTACACAGTGTGGGTTTTACTTCTCAGTCACAATATAATTCACAGGTTCAAAAGTAGAGGTGAATTTCAGTGTGTAGTACTGACAAATGATTCTAGAGTGGTACTGAGAACAGACATAAAATTTCTTTGAAGGTCATGGATTTATAATGGACAACCTGCTGAAAGGTTTCTTTTTTTAGAGACGATGTTTCAATTTTCAATACACTTTTGTCTGTACCAAATTGAAGAAATTTAAATTGACTGGTATGATGGAAGATTTAGAAGATTAAAGAAAATCAAGAAAGCTAGTGAAACAGGAAATTAAAAAGGATGTATGAAAAAAGGTTAGCTGAAAAATGTAAAAATTAACAGTTAGGATTTTTTTAAATACATTAAGGGTAAACAAAATGTTAGGATGGTAAGACCATTTAGGGATGATAAAGGAAGGCTTGTATCTGATGGCTATGAGATGGTTGGGTTATTAAATTCTACATTCTCTTCAGCTTTTACTAATGAAGATTTAAGCAATATTTCT
>NW_013697376.1:0-669 GCF_000517525.1 Limulus polyphemus | reverse complement strand
GGACCTACACAATGTATATTATGTAATGTTAATAAACGTGTGTTTATCTCGATGTCCAGAGTTGTGTAATAAACACCAGTCTCTATTCTCATATCGTTAACGAAAAATTTTGGTGACTTTATCCTTATTCGTCAAGTTTTAATCTACCACTACTATTCGTTCTTCTCAAAGATGAGAAATTTGGTTCAACTGCACTAAACATATTTCAAGACTGATTCTTTACGGAAACGGAAAATAATAAAATCTGGCTAAAGATCAAGGCTCACAAAGTAGACTTATGTTTGCTAAGTATTATTGGTTTTACATTATGTAACAAAAAGACTAACAGTATTCTATGTAAACATGTAATACCAAAAACAAAAAGGCTTACAATATTGCAGATAAAAATGTAATACCAGTGACAAGAAGGTTAAAATATTCCAGGTAAAAATGTAATACCAGTAACAAGAAAGCTAAAATATCCCAAGTAAAAATGTAATACCAGTGACAAGAAAGCTAAAATATTCCAGGTAAAATGTAATACCAGTAACAAGAAGGTTAACATTATTCAAGGTAAAATGTAATACCAGTAACAAGAAGGCTAACATATTCCAGGTAAAAAGTAATACCAGTAACAAGAAGGTTAACATTATTCAAGGTAAAATGTAATACCAGTAACAAGAAGGTTAA
>NW_013697375.1:0-669 GCF_000517525.1 Limulus polyphemus | reverse complement strand
ATAAGAATCGGTACAAATTTATCAATCAATATAGAATACAGTACACATTTATAAATCAATATAAAAACAGTACAAATTTATCCTTCAAAATAAAAAAACTACAAATTTATCAATTAATTTAAAAAATAGTACAAATTTATCAAACAATATAAAAAACAAAACAAATTTATCAATTCACAAAAAAAATATATTTTATCATACAGCCTAAAAAAGCACCAATTTATCAATTATTATCAAAAAAGTACAAATATATGAACTAAATTAAAAAACAGTACACATTTATCAATCATTATAAAAAAACAGTACATATTTATTAATCAATATAAAAACAGTACAAATTTATCAATCAATATAAATTAAAGTAAACATTTATAAATCAAAATAAAAACAGTAAAAATTTATCAATGAATACAAAAAACAGTACACATTTATCAATCACTATAAAAAACAGTACAAATTTATAAATCAAAATAAGTATAGGTACAAAATATCACACAATGTAAAAAACATAAAAAAGTTATCATACAAAATAAGAATCGTTACAAATTTATCAATCAGTATAAAAAAGTACATATTTATCAACCAATATAAAAAAGCACAAATTTATCAATCCATATAACAAACAATACAAATTTATCAATTATTATAAAAAGTACATATTTATAAATT
>NW_013697374.1:0-669 GCF_000517525.1 Limulus polyphemus | reverse complement strand
TTATTTATCCAAGAACACACTTATTACTATACACTTGACTTTACCTTATTTATCCAATAACACACTTATTATACACTTGACTTTACCTTATTTATCCAAGAACACACTTATTCTACACTTGACTTTACCTTATTTATCCAAGAACACACTTATTATTATACACTTGACTTTACCTTATTTATCCAAGAACACACTTATTATTATACACTTGACTTTACCTTATTTATCCAAGAACACACTTATTATTATACACTTGACTTTACTTTATTTATCCAAGAACACACTTATTATTATACACTTGACTTTACCTTATTTATCCAAGAACACACTTATTATTATACACTAGACTTTACCTTATTTATCCAAGAACACACTTATTATTATACACTTGACTTTACCTTATTTATCCAAGAACATAATTATTATTATGCACTTGACTTTGCCTTATTCATCCAAGAATATAATATATTATACTTTTGTCTTTGCCTTATTCAGCCAAAGTAGAAAATGATTAGTATAGTATTTACTTTGCTTTATTCAAACAAGGTAAAAATTGATTAATGAAAATTTGACCTTGCTTTATTCAGTCAAGATAGAAAAGGATTAATATAACCTTGACTTTGCCTTATTAAGCAAAAGTATATAATGATTAATATAAACGTGACTTTG
>NW_013697373.1:0-669 GCF_000517525.1 Limulus polyphemus | reverse complement strand
ACGTTAAATGTGATATCAATGAGTGAATATTAATTAACTACATGAGATCCATACGGAAAACACCAGATTCAGAAGATACACGAAGGTTGTTTTTATTTTTCTCATTAACGACTCTTTCTCTCCCAGTAATGGGTGACATTTGAGGGTTTATAACGATAGAATTCGGGGTGCGATCTTGGCAGCCCATACAGTACAAATTTCGGATATTCACGCACATAACGCTAGAAAGTTATGTTAGTTGTGTCTGAGTAATATGTACCATAAACTAGCCAACGATGAGAAAGTTATTTTGTTTAAAATGTATACATTCTGACACTCAAAAAGTAATAAGCGATTTGTTTGAAATATATAGTTTACATTTCGTTCTAAGGGCTTCTTTGTTGGTTGGTTTCGGGTATTCTTGCTTCACTATATCCATTATCCATCCCTAATCTTGAACTCACAGATTACAGAGAATACAGCTAATGAACAGCAACCACCGCCAACTCGTGGACTACTACAATCCACAAGCGGGTTTTGATTTCACTTTTATTATGCACTCTCGATCCCAAAGTGATGACGTGATTTGGCAACAACGAGACGTAAACCTAGGACCTTCATATCCACACTCCGGTACGCTAACCTGAAATATATATATTATATTCCTGCCAGAAAATAATAGAAAGTGAC
>NW_013697372.1:0-669 GCF_000517525.1 Limulus polyphemus | reverse complement strand
TAATGTGTTTATTTTACATATCAATATTTTTTTCTACTTCAACAAGAGAAGCAGTTTTACTGTAGCCAAAACATAATGCATTATACGTGAGGGTTATGTAAAGTAAGAAATAAGAAAAATGCAAATATTTCCTTCTAAACCTTACTATTTGTTATTACTTTACTAGAATAAAAATTACGTTGAAATATAAATTTGGACGTCTCATTAGAAATGCTCGTTTTTATGTTCTAATAAATGCAGCTTCAGAGTTATTGAAAAATCAACGAAAATGGTTTATTTGCGAAGTATTCGAGATCCATGTACTGTTTATAACTTACTAAAATGTAGAGCCTGTTAATACTTGAGCTTGTTTTACTGCTTTTTAAGTCAGAATTGTCCTTATTTAATGGACCAAAATTCACAGGTTTAGTAGCGAAAAATAGTTTAGTTAGGGCCCAGTAGGATTTAAGGGACTCCCTCTGGCCACATTGGAAAATGCTAGAGAGAAATCGCTTCTAATGGTGTATAAAGAGATGTTTGTTTGTCTTTTTGTTTTGAATTTCGCGCAAAGCTATTCGAGGGCTATTTGCGCTAATCGTCCCCAATTTAGCAGTGAAAAAATATAGAAAAGGCAGCTAGTTGACAGCACCCACCGCCAACATTTGGGCTACCATTTTATCAACGAATAGT
>NW_013697371.1:0-669 GCF_000517525.1 Limulus polyphemus | reverse complement strand
CCGTTTTATGGTTTACTAGCAATGCATTTAGAACATTTTTTACTGTTTCATAGTTTACTAGCAATGCTTTTAGAAACTTTTTTTGCAGTTTCATAATTTATTGGCAATGGTTTTAGAACATCTTATTACAGTTTCGTTGTTTACTGGCAATGGCTTTAGAATATCTTGTTGCCGTATAATAGTTTATTGCCATTGGTCATAGAACATCTTGTTACAGTTTCGTTGTTTACTGGCAATAGTTTTAGATTATTTTGTTGTCGTTTGATAGTTTAATGGCAATGGTTTTAGAACTTGTTGTTGCCGTTTCATAGTTTACTGCAATGGTTTTAGAACATCTTGTTGCAGTTACATAATTTGCTGGAAATGGTTTTAGAACATCCTGTTGCCGTTTCATAGTTTATTGCTATTGGTTTTAGAACATCTTGATACTGTCACATAGTTTACTAGCAATGGTTTTAGAACATCTTGTTACCGTTTCATAGTTTACTGGTAATGCTTTTAGAACATCTTATTGCCGTTTGATAGTTTCCTGCAATGGTTTTAGATTATCTTTTTCCGTTAGATTGTTTACTTGCAATGGTTTTAGAACATCTTGTTGCCATTTTATGGTTTACTAGCAATGCATTTAGAACATTTTTTTACTGCTTCATAGTTTACTAGCAATGCTTT
>NW_013697370.1:0-669 GCF_000517525.1 Limulus polyphemus | reverse complement strand
ATATTCATGGTTTTTAAATGTTTGTTTGGTATTAAGCGCAAAGATAAGCAATGGGCTATCTGTGCTGTGTCCACCATGGGTATCGAAACCTTGTTTTTACCGTTATAAGCCAACAGACTTACAATTGAGCCACTGGGGAGCGTTTCGGGTTTCTCAGACACTTCTCTGCTTACTCTATCCCTGTTTTTAAAAACACAAACTCTTCAAAAGCACTTCTCTGTTTACTCTATACCTGTTTTTAAAAACACAATCCCTTCAAAAGCACTTCTCTGTTTACTCTATCCCTGTTTTTAAAAACACAAGCCCTTCAAAAGCACTTCTCTGTTTACTCTATACATGTTTTTAAAAACACAAACTCTTTAAAAGCACTTCTCTGTTTACTCTATACCTGTTTTTAAAAACACAAACTCTTCAAAAGCACTTCTCTGTTTACTCTATACCTGTTTTTAAAAACACAAACTCTTCAAAAGCACTTCTCTGTTTACTCTATACCTGTTTTTAAAAACACAATCCCTTCAAAAGCACTTCTCTGTTTACTCTATCCCTGTTTTTAAAAACACAAGCCCTTCAAAAGCACTTCTCTGTTTACTCTATACATGTTTTTAAAAACACAAACTCTTTAAAAGCACTTCTCTGTTTACTCTATACCTGTTTTTTAAAAAACACAAA
>NW_013697369.1:0-669 GCF_000517525.1 Limulus polyphemus | reverse complement strand
CCTGTTGAGAGTAACCATCGTCTTGTACGTGGCCAGCAGAAAATATCGTCAGTATATTGATAAAGTGACATGTGAGAATAGAAAAGTAGCATATTAGAAACATAACACACACAGTACATAGAGCAGGGATGATAGAACTGAACCTTCGGATTTGGGGTGAGTATCTTCCATAAAGACTGTGGTAGAACAACCCACATGAAAATAGTGAATAAGTCAGGCATATGTCAGTGGAAATTGCAGATGTTTGAATTTATAGATTAATCCTCGGTGCCAGACAGAGTCAAAAGCACTTGTAAAGTACAAAAAAAGAATACAAGATGGTTTAGAAGTGTTAAAATGGTTCATAATGACATCAGGTAACCTAAAAAAAAGTTGGGACGGAAACCAGCTTATGTTGAATGGAGGATTTACATGAACATATAGTCCATGAATAAGAATGATTTCAAGTTTTACTAAAAACAATAGTAAGGCTGATGGGATGGTAAGATTCAACATTTACTGGCTGATGGGATGGGAAGATTCAACATTTACTGCAGGATTAGATGGTTTCTATGAATAAGAATTATTTCAAGTTTTACTAAAGACAAAAGTAAGGTTGATGGGATGGTAAGATTCAACGTTTACTGACTGGTGGGATGGTAAGATTCAACGTTTACTGGCTGATGGGGT
>NW_013697368.1:0-669 GCF_000517525.1 Limulus polyphemus | reverse complement strand
CCTTTAATAGGCTTAACAGTTATAAAAGTAAACAAGGCTAATATATCCTATGCAAAAATAAAGACGTATAATTCTAACCTCGATGCGTTTCTTGGTAAATTTTACAGAGATAACATATATCATATCAAGAATTAGTTAAGTTGGGCCGTACTCGTACTTTCATTGTACAACAGTAAATCCTATTTAATACATGCTGTAACATGTAATTGACCCCTTTTTATTTCTTAACACTTTCATAACTAAGAATTTTTATACCTTTGTACATGGAGGTAAATTTAGAAATATTAATTGGCTGTTACATTGTATGTGAATGGGATGTAACTTGCCATGAATGACAATAATCTCACACACACAGTCAGAGCTAGTGCAGGTGTACCTGCTTCTTTATCCAACCAATTCATAGGTCAATACTTTATTTATCATAAGTTTGCCATACTGGATACAGAGACATAGGCATCCACAGAAATTTTTCTGGAGGGGGGGGGGGGGGGCAAAGTATACATGTATACATGTGCTGAATGAATAAAGAAAGGATTAAGTTTCTCATTTTTCTGGTGGGACAAGTGCCCCCCTCTGCTGCGGATGCCCATGTACACAGTAAATACTACTCCCTACTGAAAATCCAGCAGTAAATTAAGAATGTCATTTTTGTATTATAGTTCATTTTGA
>NW_013697367.1:0-669 GCF_000517525.1 Limulus polyphemus | reverse complement strand
ATATCCACTGATTATGGTATTTAATTAAATAACAAAGCAGTCTCTATTATAACAATAAAATATATATCCACTGATTATGGTATTTAATTAAATAACAAATATATATTGTTGTTATACTAGAGACTGCTATATTTTAATTAAATACCATAATCAGTGGTAACAAAGCAGTCTCTAGTAGAACAATAAAATATATATCCACTGATTATGGTATTTACTTAAATAACAAAGCAGTCTCTAGTACAACAATATATATATATCCACTGATTATGATATTTAATTAAATAACAAAGCAGTCTCTAGTATAACAACAATATATATATATCCACTTATTATGGTATTTAATTAAATAACAAAGCAGTCTCTATTATAACAATATATATATATCCACTCATTATGGTATTTATTTAAATAACAAAGCAGTCTCTAGTATAACAATAAAATATATATCCACTGATTATGGTATTTAATTAAATAACAAAGCAGTCTCTAGTAGAACAATAATATATATATATCCACTGATTATGGTATTTAATTAAATAACAAAGCAGTCTCTAGTAGAACAACAATATATATATATCCACTGATTATGGTATTTAATTAAATAACAAAGCAGTCTCTATTATAACAATAAAATATATATCCACTGATTATGGTATTTAATTAAATAAA
>NW_013697366.1:0-669 GCF_000517525.1 Limulus polyphemus | reverse complement strand
TTATAGTAGTCTACTAACTTGATGTACAACTGAATTTATAGTAGTCTACTAACTTGATGTACAACTGACTTATAGCAGTCTACTAACTTGATGTACAACTGACTTAGAATAGCCTACTAACTTGATGTACAACTGACTTATAGCAGTCTACTAACTTGATGTACAACTGACTTAGAGTAGTCTACTAACTTGATGTACAACTGACTTAGAGTAGTCTACTAACTTGATGTACAACTGACTTATAGCAGTCTACTAACTTGATGTACAACTGACTTAGAGTAGCCTACTAACTTGATGTACAACTGACTTAGAGTAGTCTACTAACTTGATGTACAACTGACTTAGAGTAGTCTACTAACTTGATGTACAACTGACTTAGAGTAGTCTACTAACTTGATGTACAACTGACTTATAGTAGTCTGTGTTTCAATATTTATAGCCTCGCAATACGCAGCATAAAAAAGGCTGAAATACAGATGTGTTTCGGATTCAACTAAAAATCTTCAGTGTGATTAGTTTAGAACACGTTTAAATAATCTCCTTCTAAACACATTGTACACTTGTAGTTTTGTAGTAGACATTCTCTTAATATTAGTGTAAATTATAACATTATTAGTTTACAAGTTACAGCTTTTACAGTAAGGTTTGTTTGTTTGTTTTTTGAATTTC
>NW_013697365.1:0-669 GCF_000517525.1 Limulus polyphemus | reverse complement strand
TAGTCATCACCACCCACCGCCAACTCTTGGGCTACTCTTTTTACCAAACGAATAGTGGGATTGTCCGTCACGTTTACAAACAACCCCCCAAATATAGTTAAATTTAACTCTCCAATTTCAACGTAACAAAGCAAGTGATACGATTTTTTTTGTCGCGTGCATTGCTATATGTGGAAAAAACATATCTGTGTTTTATCATAATACAATGTTTTTGGTCGAGTGTAGTATGTAATATTTTTTTGTTATTCGGAACTATTCTCTAGTTATGGAAACGATTTAGCACACACAATTACTAAAATAGGGACATCATTATTATTCGCATAATAAAAAAGACACAACAATGGATTTCCCTGATCAAACGCTTTTGTGAGCGGCTCCTACCGGTAAGGCTTAGTGCACTCGTTAATAGTTGATAAATGTGAAGATATAATCAACCTGCTTGTTTCTTTTTAATATGTTCAGCAATCCACTTTTATATGTTACTTTAGACTAACTTTATCTAACTTACAAAATCAACGTATATATAGACAAAATATGAAGGAAATTTACTTTTTAAAAACACTAAATACGCTAGACGAGAAGGAAAAGTAGAAACTGAAGACCGTGTCCAAAAAGTGGACTGGGTATTCGACGAAAAAAAAAAGTAGGTTGGTAAGGCTTAAACTAAAA
>NW_013697364.1:0-669 GCF_000517525.1 Limulus polyphemus | reverse complement strand
TAGATAATTATGAATTAACATTATCAAATATTACATGTGTCACAGATAACTATGAATTAACATTATCAAATATTACATGTGTCACAGATAACTTTGAATTAACATTATCAAATATTACATGTGTCACAGATAACTATGAATTAACATTATCAAATATTACATGTGTCACAGATAACTGTGAATTAACAAGTTACATTTAACAGCATACAAAATAAAATAGGTAGATTTATCGAATTACAACACTTGTGGTGTTGTAGTTTTTCTATTACTGTCCAAATCTATTCTTAGTTTCGTTACTTCAGGAATTTAAACTATTTTCAGAAACTTTTCTAAAAAAAAATCAGTAACCATGGTTACAAACAAGTCGGAGAAGAAGAGCAGAAATTTTGCAAGTAATAGTTTTTAGATGTGTTTGGTCTTTGATTTCAAAATGGTGTCTTCTTGTGGGCACAGCCATATTGGGTGGTCTTTGTATGTTGACACTCACTTCAAGACAGCATTCTTTAAGTAACTGACTTTAGATGTTATCCATTAATTTGTATTTGGTTTTCATGATGTATTGTCTCTGGTGCTGACTTTAGATATTATTTATTAATTTTTATTTGGTTTCATGATGTATTGTCTATGGTGCTGACTTTAGATATTATCCATTAATTTGTATTTGGTTTC
>NW_013697363.1:0-669 GCF_000517525.1 Limulus polyphemus | reverse complement strand
GGTTACGAGAGTAAAATCAGATAGAACACCATAAATGGTATAGGTCCAAGTGGCGATATAACTATCGTATAAAGTACCTCAGGGTTTGGGGTATTTTTAAATAAGATAATAACTCGCTCCAGTGAGTTGAAATGAGTCGGATCTATATAACAAACTCTATAAATAAGTTCTAGATAAAAAAACAAAAAAAGACAGAAATAAATAGTTCATTGTTCACCTCTTTCAAGTTCAGTGTAAATAGTAAACAATGAATAATATGTCGGACTTTAAAATGTTCGTGTTGGTTTATCTCCCCATTTAGACCCCCAGGAAGAATTGTGCTGGGGGTTTTATCCCGCGGGGAAAACATACACTTTAGAGTTGTACATGTAAAAATTGGATGAATTGAACGGTACAGACTTCACCGTATGTTAGAAGGTTTACTAAACACAGGACTGAACTTGTCTCATTTGGCAAGTATCCAACACACATGAGTGGAAACCAAATGACGTCTTGTCAGTTAGTTTCCAGGAATTTCTCCAAATCGCACTATTCAGCAAGAAAAAAAAACTGTCTAATTCATGTAATGTAAAACATCTGAAACTGGCGTTTTTAATGAAGACTGGTGTAATTTCTGGCGTTTTTAATGAAGACTGGTGTAATTTCTAAGTTTTCTCAGCTAACGAACAT
>NW_013697362.1:0-669 GCF_000517525.1 Limulus polyphemus | reverse complement strand
GAGCGCCTAACCACCTGGCCATGCCGGGCCACAGTTTTTAATCACCACACACATACGAATATTATCAGATTTTTAATCACCACACACATACGAATATTATCGGTTTTTAATCACCACACATACGAATATTATCAGATTTTAATCACCAAACATACGAATATTATCAGAATAAATGCCACGTAATGCATCTCTTCAAACGCAACATTGTTTGTTCTACAACACTCCAAAAACACAAAGGAAATCACAAATTTTTGACAGATACAAAGTTATTTAGAAGAAAAAAAAAAGGTTTTAATCTCAGTTTCTCCTTCACTTTATCTGTTTTATAATGTGTTCACAAAAATAAAATAGCGAATGAAGATGATTTACATTCAAACCGTCAGCAGTTTTTGTATATTTTTTTAGCAATACTGATTAGGTGTCATACTCGGAAAGATAACTTTTTACAACAACTTACTGATAGAATGGATATATAGACAAAATATTTGTTCGCAAGAGAATCGAACAAACACCCATCAACAGAAGCTTCAAGTTAAGAAATATGCTGAGATCAAATTATACAGCTGAAATATAATAAAAAATCTATTTCACTAAAAGTAGCTCACAAAATGAGAAGGTGTTATCATATAAATAATTCAGAAATTTAAGCAAATAAACACATTTGTAAAC
>NW_013697361.1:0-669 GCF_000517525.1 Limulus polyphemus | reverse complement strand
CTACATGTCTGTCTTGGTGTCACCAGGGTGATACTAGAGCATGTCATTACATACTTGTCTTGGTTTCACCGGGTGATACTTAAAACATGTCACTGCATGTCTGTCTTGGTGTAACCAGGTGATACTTAGATCATGTCACTACATATCTGTCTTGGTGTTACCAGGTGATACTTAGATCTACACGTCTGTCTTGGTGTCACCAGGTGATTCTTAGATCATGTCACTACATGTCTGTCTTGGTGTCACCAGGTGATACTAGAGCATGCCATTACATACTTGTCTTGGTTTCACCGGGTGATACTTAAAACATGTCACTACATGTCTGGCTGGATGTTACCAGGAGGAAATTAAACGATTTTACTGCATTTTTCGTTGCTATTACGATGACTATAGCTGAAGTATATAGTAAGTTGAGGTGGCATTATTTTATATGTCTGGCAAAATTATGTTTAATGATCTCACATACATGAATAATTCAACTGTCTGCATTATGTCCAAATATGAACATTCAACTGGTAAAGCATCATGTCCAAATATGAACTTTCAGCTGGTTATGTGTCATGTCCAAATATGAACTTTCAACTGGTAAAGCATCATGTCCAAATATGAACTTTCAGCTGGTAATGTGTCATGTCCAAATATGAACTTTCAGCTGGTTATGTGTCATGT
>NW_013697360.1:0-669 GCF_000517525.1 Limulus polyphemus | reverse complement strand
AAAAAAATTCATATTTTCATCGAAAACCCAAAAAAACTTTGTGAAAAAACATGGGCTATAGCCCAAAAAAATTGTTTTTCGTCATATTTCAATGGAAAGATGCCTTTGATGTAAGACTTGGAAAATGGATATCCCTTCATCAAAATTCCCAATAGTTATTTCACAATCTGTTATCAACATTTCGGCTATATTAGAATTTACTGTGGCCTTTTAGATGTTGGGATTTTGTTTGAATAATCTGCGCTAACCCAACCTAAATAAATACAAAAAGTGGAATTTATTTTCTAAGAAGATGTCATGGCCAAAGTTCAATTTTTTTTAACTTTTAACGGGACCTAATATTTTTCGTTTATGCTATAATGTTTGAATTAGAAGTTTTACAACAAAATAATCACTATTTGATATTTTTCTATGACTTTTGCGTGAAAAATGCACTTTTTTCCATTTTCCAAGAAAACTCATATTTTCATCGAAAACCCAAACCCATGTTTTTTCCCAAATTTTGAAAAAATTCTTTTTCCTCATATTTCAATAGAAAGATGCCATTGAAGTAAGACTTGGAAAATGGATATCCCTTCATCAAAATTCCCAATAGTTATTTCACAATCTGTTATCAAAATTTCGGCTATATTCGAATTTACTGTTTTTTTTGTTTTAAGTTCTATAGTA
>NW_013697359.1:0-669 GCF_000517525.1 Limulus polyphemus | reverse complement strand
ACAGCTAGTGAAACTAATAACCACCACTAGTGACACTAATAACCAACACTAGTGACAGTAATAATCAACACTAGTGACACTAATAACCACCACTACTGGCTCTAGTAACCACCACTAGTGTCAATAATAATTTTAGTGTCACTAGTGGTGGTTATTAGTATGACTAGTGGTGGTTACTAGTATCTCTAGTGGTGGTTACTAGTGTCACTAGTGGTGGTTATTAGAGTCACTAGTGGTGGTTATTAGTGTCACTAGCGGTGATTATTAGTGTCATTAGTGGTGGTTACTAGTGTCACTAGCGGTGATTATTAGTGTCACTAGCGGTGATTATTAGTGTCACTAGCGGTGATTATTAGTGTCACTAGTGGTGATTATTATTGACACTAGTGGTGTAACCACCACTAGTCATACTAGTAACCACCACTATTGACACTAGTAACCACCACTAGTGAAACTAGTACTCACCACTAGAGACACTAGTAACCACCAGCTAGTGACACTAATAACCACTACTAGTGACACTAGTAACCACCACTAGTGACACTAGTAAACATCACTAGAGACACTAATAACCACCACGAGAGACACTAATAACCACCACTAGTGACTCTAGTAACCACCACTAGTGACACTAGTAACCACCACTAGAGATAATAGTAACCACCACTA
>NW_013697358.1:0-669 GCF_000517525.1 Limulus polyphemus | reverse complement strand
CATACAACAGTGACAACTATGGAACAACATGGTCAGGACACGTGTGTATAGTAGACGAGACGGTGAATAACTATGGAACAACATGGTCAGGATACGTGTGTATAGTAGACGAGACGGTGAATACCTATCGAACAACATGGTCAGGATATGTGTGAATAATAGACGAGACGGTGAATAACTATCGAACAACATGGTCAGGATACGTGTGTATAGTACACAAGACGGTGAATAACTATCGAATAACATGTTCAGGATACGTGTGAATAATAGACGAGACGGTGAATAACTATCGAACAACATGGTCAGGATATGCGTGTTTAACATACGAGACGGTGAACAATTATCGAATAACATGGTCAGGATACGTGTGTATAGTAGACGAGACGGTGAATAACTATCGAATAACATGTTCAGGATACGTGTGAATAATAGACGAGACGGTGAATAACTATCGAACAACATGGTCAGGATATGTGTGTTTAACAGACGAGACGGTGAATAACTATCGAACAACATGGTCAGGATACGTGTGTATAGTAGACGAGACGGTGATAAATATCGAACAACATGGTCAGGATATGCGTGTTTAACAGACGAGACGGTGAATAACTATCGAACAGCATGGTCAGGATACATGGGTATTGTCTACGAGACGGTGAATAACTATCG
>NW_013697357.1:0-669 GCF_000517525.1 Limulus polyphemus | reverse complement strand
TACTGTTGTAACTTTCTTCATGACTACTGTTCCACATGTTTTTAGTTAAGTACTGTTGTAACTTTCTTCATGACTACTGTTCCACATGTTTTTAGTTCAGTACTGTTGTAACTTTCTTCATGACTACTGTTCCACATGTTTTTAGTTAAGAACTGTTGTAACTTTCTTCATGACTACTGTTCCACATGTTTTATAGTTAAGAACTGTTGTAACTTTCTTCATGACTACTGTTCCACATGTTTTTAGTTTAGTACTGTTGTAACTTTCTTCATGACTACTGTTCCACGTGTTTTTAGTTAAGTACTCTTGTAACTTTCTTCATGACTACTGTTCCACATGTTTTTAGTTAAGTACTGTTGTAACTTTCTTCATGACTACTGTTCCACATGTTTTTAGTTAAGTACTGTTGTAACTTTCTTCATGACTACTGTTCCACATGTTTTTAGTTAAGTACTGTTGTAACTTTCTTCATGACTACTGTTCCACATGTTTTTAGTTAAGAACTGTTGTAACTTTCTTCATGACTACTGTTCCACATGTTTTTAGTTAAGAACTGTTGTAACTTTCTTCATGACTACTGTTCCACATGTTTTTAGTTAAGTACTGTTGTAACTTCTTCATGACTACTGTTCCACATGTTTTTAGTTAAGTACTGTTGTAACTTTCTTC
>NW_013697356.1:0-670 GCF_000517525.1 Limulus polyphemus | reverse complement strand
ACTTGTATTCAATATTTCTGTAGATACAACCTAAAAATCTTACTTGCCCTACCACCAGCAACAGCACACAGCTTGGATGGCTTAAGAGACTGATCAACCATTAAGATTTTATCAAGACGCTCTTAGTTATGACTTTCACTAAGGTTTCGTTTTCTTCATATTATTATTTGAGTACTGAATAAATGATATTATTAATAATATCAAGCATTTATCATAACTCTCTGTAGATCAACAAATATTCTGTACAAATAATTATATAGATAATTAAATACTTCTGTTAATTTAAGATCAATAAATATGATAATTTGAAATAGGTTCATTTTCATTTTGTGGGCATCATATTTTGCTCTATTAATACCATAAAAACTAGTGAACGACATGCGGATCATTCTGGTCTATCTTAAAACTCGTAGATAACGCAAAAAGAACGGATATAAAAAGATGAAAGTTCAATAATATCCTTCTATATGACATTTTGTAAAATTTGTTTGTTACTGAGCTACACAATGAGCTATTCCAACTGTAAGAATCGAATCCAATATTGTAGTGTTATAAGCCCTCATGCTTATCAATGAACCAGGTAGGGAGAACATTTTGTGGAGTAACCTTAGGATAACATTCAGGAATATGTTTTTTGATACCCTGTGCGGAAAACATTCACACTAATAGA
>NW_013697355.1:0-670 GCF_000517525.1 Limulus polyphemus | reverse complement strand
ACTAGTTTAATTCTATTGTATAAACATCATTTGATGTACAAACGTTTCTTAAACAACAAGTATCCTTTATTGTTGATATAAATATGTTACTGATAAGTAGGTTCAGTAGCCACGTACAAGGGTAACGCGGGTAAGTTTAAACTATTTGTTGACATCTTGGTACGAAGTGAAATAGAACTTTATAAAATGAGTTTCAAGAATTAATTATTTAATGTCTTGTAAACAATTTATATATCATAGAATGTTTGTGTGTCCAGGAAATGACGTCATCGTCTCGTTGACCAATCAAAACAACATGGTGTTCCGTGTTGATTTGGAAGACTTTGAAGGAGGTCGAAGTTATGCAGAATATGACGAGTTTTACCAAATAATCCTAAATAACGTGAAAGTATTGGATCACTGTTAAATATATATATAAAGTTTTACCTAACCAAAACTCCTTGGTTAAATTTCCAAAACCATTTTGGTATTCTTCCCACGATCTGTAAAAATTTTCAACTGGTTTTCCAAAATCCCCTCTTCTTTGGATCAACTAGAAATACGAAAATCAATAGATAATACTGAGAAAACGTAACGTGTTCTTCGAATAAATAAGAGTGTAGCACAAAACCTGACATTTTTAAAACCAAAAAAATTGCTTAGGTTGAAATAAATGTTTTACTTTAAAGAT
>NW_013697354.1:0-670 GCF_000517525.1 Limulus polyphemus | reverse complement strand
GGATAACACAGTACAACAGGAAAGTTTTGGACATGTGCAAAGTAAATTATAACATTCTCTGATATGACAGTAATGTTCTGATCTATATTGACTGTCAAGTTCTACCTGGATAACACAGTACAACAGGAAAGTTTTGGACATGTGCAAAGTAAATTATAACATTCTCTGTACAGGACTAAGTAACTAATATAGTAATACTATCAACCATTGGTTGGTGTGTAGCTGGTCTGTACACGACTAAGTAACTAATATAGTAATACTATCAACCACTGGTTGGTATGTAGCTGGTCTGTACATGACTAAGTAACTAATATAGT
Organism: Limulus polyphemus; assembly: GCF_000517525.1. NCBI lineage: Eukaryota > Metazoa > Arthropoda > Merostomata > Xiphosura > Limulidae > Limulus > Limulus polyphemus. The sequence goes on along the minus strand of NW_013697354.1, from coordinate 353 downwards.
AATACTATCAACCACTGGTTGGTGTGTAGCTGGTCAGTACGCTACTAAGTAACTAATATAGTAATACTATCAACCACTGGTTGGTGTGTAGCTGGTCAGTACGCTACTAAGTAACTAATATAATAATACTATCAACCATTGGTTGGTATGTAGCTGGTCTGTACACGACTAAGTAACTAATATAGTAATACTATCAACCACTGGTTGGTGTTTAGCTGGTCAGTATGCTAATAAGTAACTAATATAATAATACTATCAACCATTGGTTGGTGTGTAGCTGGTCAGCATGCTACTAAGTAACTAATATAGTAATACTATCAACCATTGGTTGGTATGTAGCTGGTCTGTACACG
>NW_013697353.1:0-670 GCF_000517525.1 Limulus polyphemus | reverse complement strand
AAGTTGGTTGGCCAGGTATGGTCACTTGTTAGCTAGCCCCGACTGTGAACCTGTGGGCTATAAGAGTGATGACCAGATACTGCTATTCAACTAGTGTAACCCAAGAGTTGGTTATGGGTGCTGCTTACCAAGTGTTTTTCCTTTAGTTTATCACTTCAACATTTGGAATGGCTAGTGAAAATATCTTGTGTAGTTTTGTATAACAATTTCAATTAGTACTAGTGTTATAAATTCTTAGTTTTTTAAAATTAAGTTTGCAAGTTCAGTTTCATAGACATTTCAAAAACGATCAGTGTTGCAGTGGTTGTAAAGCGTTAGCTTATAAAACGTACGTTTACCAAAACTAGCCACCTACAGAGGAGTGGCCACGTGGGCGACTTTGTCATTGCGAGCGAAGAGGCTATCGCCAAAGGCATCAGAAGAATTATTGCTTTGACAGGACCAGAAGCAACAAAGGTAGAACTTTATCGTGTTAAAAATAATCTTACAATAAACTTGGAATCAGAATGTGTATTATGTTTAATTTGTGGTTGCTTAATTTCAAAATAAAATATTTTATAGAAAAGTCTGCGTCACGTAACGCATCTGCACTCTTGAATTGTTTTTCACAATGGTTAACATCCAATCTTTTTTATGTTCTTCGTTTTGGAGCCGTTTATCAAATGCTATC
>NW_013697352.1:0-670 GCF_000517525.1 Limulus polyphemus | reverse complement strand
ATAGTAACATATTATTATTCTACTAGTACGTGTTTTTATTGATAGTAACATATTATTATTCTACAAGTACGTGTTTTTATTGATAGTAACATATTATTATTCTACTAGTACGTGTTTTTATTTAAAGTAATAAAACGTATTTCAAGGTGGCGTGTTATCAACAGTATTATTTATTAACTTGATTTAAACAATTTGGTAATATAAATAGAAAACAGCTGTGTTTTCTGTTAATATTTTAAATATCTTCATAGTTTTGTGTCAGTGACTAGAATGTGTAGTAATCTGGTTTATACAAGATCTGATTATCATTCTGTTGTTGGTTCTGAATCTGCAAGGTTATCGAGACAAATGAATGAACTGGTTTATGTTAGATTAATGTTACGCTATTAGAGAAATAGCGGTCATTCGTTCAGTCATTAATTCAATGTTTTAGCCGACAATACTTGGGAATGTTTAAATCGTCACGTTTTCTTCAGCTTGGGAATCAGTAACGTCTTTGTTTGTCGTGAACTAGGTTGAACTTGTACTGTCTAAATTATTTCAATCAACTTGCGTAATTAAATTACCAGAGTTTTCCTTCGCATTAAGAGATATTAATTACAGAACTTACAACTTTCTGGGTGAGGAGTGTTCGATTGATAGGGAGTCGACCAGTTGACAGACAGTGACC
>NW_013697351.1:0-670 GCF_000517525.1 Limulus polyphemus | reverse complement strand
AAGTGGATTAGGGTGTCGTGCAAGTCAATTCGGTTAGGGTGTCGTGCAAGTCAAGTGGGTTAGAGTGTCGTGCAAGTCAAGTGGGTTAGGGTGTCGTGCAAGTCAAGTGGGTTAGGATGTCGTGCAAGTCAAGTCGGTTAGGGTGTCGTGCAAGTCAAGTGGGTTAGGGTGTCGTGCAAGTCAAGTGGGTTAGGGTGTCGTGCAAGTCAAGTGGATTAGGGTGTCGTGCAAGTCAAGTGGGTTAGGGTGTCGTCAGTGGAAAAAAGTTTGGAAATCACTGTGCAAATCATCATGTTGTAGTGAAAACCGTGGACGACGGTTACTTTCACAGGCATAACATTTGAAAAACTCACCCCAACCCCCACACATACAAACAAATCAGCGCTGGTGAAGTCTGATGAATTTGGGGTATTATATATTTTCACTTTTACACTATAACTCATTAAATGTCCCTTGCAATATCTTCACTTTTACACTATAGCTTATTAAGTGTCCCTTACAATATTTTCACTTTTACACTATAAGTTATTAAGTGTCCCTTACAATATCTTCACTTTTATACTATAACTTATTAAGTGTCCCTTACAATATCTTAACTTTTATACTATGTGTAAAAGTGAAGATATTGTAAGGGAAACTTAATAAGTTTATAACTTATTAAGTGTCCCTT
>NW_013697350.1:0-670 GCF_000517525.1 Limulus polyphemus | reverse complement strand
TAAGAACCAAGAAATTGAGCTGTATTTGTTTCTTACAATAACAACAAAACAATTAAGAAACATTTTTATTCAAGGATAACCAGTAAGTGTGCCTGAGAAAAAAACAACGTTTTCCTGTTGTAACCTGTTCGTGAAACCTTTGAATAGCTTGGCACCTGATGTACTGTTTTGTTTTGTACTTGCTCACCCGTAGATAAAAATACGTTTACATTGACAAGTTCTTTCTATAGTTTGTTCACAACAATTAAAGTATCGAACTCGAGGTTTTTTTCTCGAAAAAATTCAGCTAGTGGTTGTTAGTGTTTAAATATTGTTGAGCCAATAGTGATGGCGAAACGGTGAGCTGTTACTGGCGAAGGTAAAGCATTTATATGTGTGCGTGTTTGTGTTTAAAATATATATTTATATCTATTTTCACTAGAACCACTGAAATCAACGCTCTTTTTCTTGAATTATCGCTGTAAATTAAATTAAGAAAAATTGTGCCTTTTAACACGTAAATCTGTCTGTTTTTGTTTTGTTTGCATAGACTTTATTTATTGACAAACTTGGCCAAACCTAACTCAGTCATTGAAAATGTGCAGCAGTATTGTTTTTAATTAATTAGACTTGTCACAAAACATTAGTATTAGGCCTATTATATTTTTAAACACGACGTTATTTATCTAGT
>NW_013697349.1:0-670 GCF_000517525.1 Limulus polyphemus | reverse complement strand
ATTTTTTCTCGATTCTTTTCTTTCTTCCTTTCGTTATTTGATCTTGTATTCTTTTATTAAAACATTTGAAACATAAGAATAGTTTTGATGGTTCTAAACAACTGGCAGAATTAACATTTCGGGAACAAATTTATTGACACTAAAACTCCTTTGCAATAGAATATTCAATTAGCAACGGATTTGGTTTTCTAAAATAATACTATTGCATAAGATGTAACAAGATATATTTTTTACTGAGCTATTAAACCTTATCTCTAAAAATATCATTTTCAGTTTAATAATGGTAGTTATGGTCAAACAGATAGTGTTGATACTGGCTCAAAATTGATATCTAACCTAGCAAAACCTGTTTTATGTTATCGTGAAAAAACAATGGTTGATTAATTGTCCAGAGAGTTTCCAACCTGTCAGATATGTATGTGGATGATACCTTCATTGGCTTTAAAGAAAAACAAACAAGTTATTTCAATCCAAGAGTATTTAAACAAATAACGCCCTTGTATTAAATTTACAGTCGAAAAAGAAAACAGCTGAAGTCTGTCCTTTTTGTTTTCTAGAGATAAATATTTTTATAGAAACAAAGCAAAAATATCATAAATCAATGTTCACAAGATTGTATACTCATGTTGACAGTTTTATTCCTATTCAATATAAGGATAATTTAATAAAT
>NW_013697348.1:0-670 GCF_000517525.1 Limulus polyphemus | reverse complement strand
AGTTCTATGGAGAATAATACATAATCTTTGGTAGATCTTTCTTGGGGTACATCTAAAAGATATGTAACCTCTCCATATGCAGTAAAGGAGTTGTGTTGTAAATCAGTGTATATTCATATATACTGTAATAATGGTATGAATAATGAATCCTAAATTATGAGAAATTTTTGGCTGAAAGTTCTTGGTTCAGCCAAGCTCAGTCTGTGATTCTTTATTTCGTGAAAAACTTGAATTTGATGGCTCGCAGGTAGCAGCACCTTGTGAGAGTCAGAGGCGATTTGTTGAAAACTATTAGTACATACAACAATGTTTAATCTAGATAAATGTATATGTCAATATGCATGTGTGGGAGTGTTACACAAAATTATTCATGGCTATTGAATAACATGAATAAATCAACTGCATAATGAACGCTATTATTAAGCTACATGTTAATGAACACAAAGAATTTGATGTGGATGTTAATAGTTTGAGAAATGGGGATAACTGTAATTAATGACTTGTAAGGTATTATTTGAAAATACTTGTAAGAGAATATTTAAATTTTATATAAATAAAAGATTTCTTCAAATATAAATCAATGGGTAAAGCAAGGCATACAAACCATACTGAGACAATGTGAGGTGTACGGTAAGGCAAGGGATACAAAGCCTTGTATCTCGCAGTTCAA
>NW_013697347.1:0-670 GCF_000517525.1 Limulus polyphemus | reverse complement strand
AGATGTAAAATCTTACACTAACAGCAAAGTTAGCTAAATGTAAAATCTTACACTAACAGTAAAGTTGGCTAGAAGTAAAATCTTACACTAACAGTAAAGTTGGCTAGATGTAAAATGTTACACTAATAGTAAAGTAAGCTAGATGTAAAATCTTACACTAACAGCAAAGTTAGCTAAATGTAAAATCTTACACTAACAGTAAAGTTGGCTAGATGTAAAATCTTACACTAACAGTAAAGTTGGCTAGACGTAAAATATTACACTAATAGTAAAGTTAGCTAGAAGTAAAATCTTACACTAACAGTAAAGTTAGCTAGATGTAAAATGTTACACTAATAGTAAAGTTAGCTAGAAGTAAAATCTTACACTAATAGTAAAGTTAGTCAGAAGTAAAATCTTACACTAACAGTAAAGTTTGCTAGAAGTAAAATCTTACACTAACAGTAAAGCTAGTCAGAAGTAAAATCTTACACTAACAGTAAAGTTAACTAGATGTAAAATCTTACACTAACAGTAAAGTTGGCTAGATATAAAATCTTACACTAACAGTAAAGTTTGCTAGAAGTAAAATCTTACACTAACAGTAAAGTTAACTAGATGTAAAATCTTACACTAACAGTAAAGTTAGCTAGATGTAAAATCTTACACTAACAGTAAAGTTAGATAGATG
>NW_013697346.1:0-670 GCF_000517525.1 Limulus polyphemus | reverse complement strand
CCACTGGGGGGGGGGGATTTTGTTTGTTAAAATCGTTCTGCTTATATCATTAGATAACAAGTGAAATACATTTACGTACATATTACCTACGCAAGGCACTTCATAAGTAACATTTAATCAGTTCTAAATAGTAATTTCCAAATATCTGCAGCTACGCAGACAGTAATCTAATAATTCTCTAGACATATATTGAAGATTTTCATCGACATTCAGAAGGAATGAAACTACTGGAAAATAAAGTATCGTATGCTATAGCTAAGAAAAGTAAAACATAGGGAGTCAATAGAACAGTATACAATCAGAAGGCTTCTTGTACCATTAGTAAAGGAAACCTCTCCTCTTGTAAGGCAGTCAGTCTCCACATGGGGGATCAAGCCATGTTGGTGCAACTTCTGAGATTGTCACATAGTACTGAAATCAGCTCAATACTCTTGGTGTTTTCCAGTGGACACATATCCTCTACATCTTTTGTTTTGGTCTCACTGACCTGTAGATTGATATTTTAGTCTTTGTATTACTGATTCGTCAGCGTATTCTCTCAATATAGTAGGTGATATATGGTTGTGCTTGTTTGGAGTAGCACTTGGTTGAACAAAATTATATTTTATTATGGTAATTCTGCTAAAACCAGGCTAAACGTGAAGGGTGCCACAGGGTGTTGATTTGGATG
>NW_013697345.1:0-670 GCF_000517525.1 Limulus polyphemus | reverse complement strand
AAAAAACAAACTTATCATTGATAACGGAGATCGTAAGAAAAACTTGGATTGAGATTAATGGTGATTTGTCGTTAGAAGATTATCGCGCATGCGCATGAAGAATGTCGTCGTTACTTTGCTCGTCAACTAAAATTGGTCGAAATTATTTTTAGTAATTGTTTCAACTTTCTTTTAATCTTTGAATATGATGAAAAAAAATTGTTACAGTCTTATAACTACAATAATTGAAATATCTCGGCTGTTACAAGCTCTTGTTACTACTTTATAAGAACAATAGTTGAAATACCCCAACTGTTACAAGCTCTTGTTAGAACTTTATAAGAACAATAGTTGAAATACCCAACTGTTACAAGCTCTTGTTACAACTCTATAAGAACAACAGTTGAAATACCTCAACTTTTACAATCTCTTGTTACAACTTTATAAGAACAATAGTTGAAATACCCAACTGTTACAAGCTCTTGTTAGAACTTTATAAGAACAATAGTTGAAATACCCCAACTGTTACAAGCTCTTGTTACAATTTTATAAGAACAATGGTGGAAATACCCCAACTGCTACAAGCTCTTGTTACAACTTTATAAGAACAATGGTTGAAATACCCCAACTGTTACAAGCTCTTGTTACAACTTTATAAGAACAACAATTGAATTACCCCAACTGTTACAAG
>NW_013697344.1:0-670 GCF_000517525.1 Limulus polyphemus | reverse complement strand
GAGCCTTCATCGGTCAACAATGTACCGAGTGATAAAAATTCGTTAAACTATGGAACAATGCTTTAAAATAGGTATCTAGGCAACAGTCGTAAAAATAACTGACATCTGATACTAGAGTTATTAAATACATAGAATTATGATGAATATAAAACATAAATCGATATGACAAACATCAGGTAAATAGGTATTATATAGAGAAATAAAAATAAAGGAATTTTGCAACTTCAAATAATTAATACATTGTAAAGTTAAAGGTTTAATTTTGCATCCAAATCACGACAAATAACATGTTTTATGTCTTTGATAAGTGGTGTCCATGTAGTATTGAGTACTTGTTGGCCATTGTTTTGATTAATACCTAGTGATGGTCCACTGTTTTGTGCTTGGATGGCAATAGCTTACTTGATTTTTCTATGTTTGGTATCTTCAGTTATTGTTGCGACTGTTGCCTAGGTACCTATTTTAAAGCAGTGGTCCACAGTTTAACGAATTTTTATCACTCGGTACATTGCTGACCGATGAAGGCTCCGATAAGAGAGCCGGAAGCTCGCAAATAAAAGTATTTTAACGTAGAGAAAAGTCCGTGTTTAATTCGACATAAATACTATATTGTTAGTTCGCTCAACACTCCATTTCCTCTAGTGAACAAGCACCGAGTGCTAATTTATAT
>NW_013697343.1:0-670 GCF_000517525.1 Limulus polyphemus | reverse complement strand
AATATTTTCGTTGTGTATTCTCCAAGTTGATGCAAGTAAGCTGTAGTACCATAACAATTTAAACCCAAAATCTGATTCACGACAATGTTATAACTTATCTTTTCATTTCTTGACTGAAAGTCCTACTCCAATCAAAATGGTTAACAAGACCCACCACTCAAGTGTCTATATTACCTTTTTAAAAACCAACTCATATTTTTGTGGAGGAAAATTGAACGTCTTCCGTGAGTAGTTCGGTTACTGAAGTGTCAGTTTTAACGATAATTGTCACAAAGTGTGTTTTACCTTAGATTTTTAACACGATATTACGAGTTTGTTTGTTGTTGTTTTTTTTTTCATCCGTTTAACTACTCTGATAAACTACTTATGCAGGACTCCGGCTATTAATATCTGAACTGCTGCTCTGAGAAAACACGTCTGAGAAATTTCAGATCTGAACACTTGTCTACGTGGGGGTTCAAGGGTGATTCTTATCTTGAATAAGGAAGATGCCATTTTTGTAAACATTGATATAAATGACAAAATGTTGCAGCACTCCGAAAACTGTTTAAACACAAAACATTTAAATTTTGTATAAACTTGTTTTGCTATAACCACACCTTAGACTACATAAGAAAGGTATCTGTTGGACGTTGTGTACATTCAGATTTTAACAAACGCAATACAGATT
>NW_013697342.1:0-670 GCF_000517525.1 Limulus polyphemus | reverse complement strand
GTTGATTGCCATCGCTCTAGTCTATCAGATAGTCCTTATGCAGCTTTGTGCGACAGTTTGACAAAACAGAAGCTTTCTCAAATAAAATTACTTTTAACTTTCTGTTACACAAATAAAATACACATACGCTACATTACGCTATGACAATACGCTATGATTATACACATACGCTACACTGTGCTATGATAATACACATGCGCTACATTATGCTATGACAATACGCAATGATTATACACATACGCTACACTGTGCTATGATAATACACATGCGCTACATTATGCTATGATAATACGCCATGATTATACACATACGCTACACTGTGCTATGATAATACACATGCGCTACATTATGCTATGACAATACGCTATGATTATACACATACGCTACACTGTGCTATGATAATACACATGCGCTACATTATGCTATAACAATACGCTATGATAATATACATACGCAATTATGCTATGACAATACACTATGATAATACACATACGCTACATTATGCTATGACAATACGCTATGATAATACACATACGCTTCATTATGCTATAACAATACACTATAATAATACACATACGCTACATTATGCTATGACCATACGCTACATTACGATATGACGATACGCTATGATAATACACATACGCTTCATTATGCTATAACAATACACTAT
>NW_013697341.1:0-670 GCF_000517525.1 Limulus polyphemus | reverse complement strand
AGTTATAGATACATGTGTTTTTGTAAGAATGTGTTATAGCTACATGTGTTTTTGTAAGAATGTGTTATAGCTACATGAAAAGTTTAATATATTCTTCCATTAATAGATTTTCTCACGAGCAGCTCTATTATTTTGTTCTTATTCAACTATTTATCACTTTTTTTTCTCTCTATTTTTTTGTATGCTACCCTTAATTTTTTGAAAAACAACATAGGAAATATCGTGTTTTTGAAATGATATATTGTTGGTTTCCTGTCGTGCATCAATTATACTTGGTAGACAGCCTAAGAGTATTTTGTCTTTTTCTTTGATAGTCTAGGATTTGGAATTCTACCATCTTCTGGATTTTTCGATTTAAATTCCGTAGTTTCCGATGTTTCGTCCTTCAATGTTCCGCCGAAAAAACCTTAAATTTCTAAATGTTTTACTCGGTTGTTTTTAGTGATGGGTGAATATATTTTGTAAACCTAGCATTTCACAGTCATGCATCAATATAACTTCTAAATGTTTTTCATTTTATCATAAACAGACAAATGTTTGCCTGTTAAAACGCATCATCTGTGAATCGTAGAAAATAAATTATGGATTATGAATACCTTTTATCTATAATTTGTTGACTTATTGCTTGTTTTCAACCAGTTTATTCAGTTAAATCGCTTCTTGTTTCCTG
>NW_013697340.1:0-670 GCF_000517525.1 Limulus polyphemus | reverse complement strand
AAAAGTGTTATCTGGCGATTAGCAAGTGTTATCTGGCGATTAGCAAGTTCAATCGTATGCGTCTTTTTATTCACTAGATTGACTACCCAGATGTCCAGCTGATGCGGCCTGGTCAGCGTCAGTCTTGCACCACAATGAACCTGGAGAAACTACTTGCATTAGAGCAGGACGAGATGTCGATAGAACCTCATCATCAGGTACATATCAACAGCACTGACGAAGTAGATCACCAGCCTCATCACTTGCAGGTACTGTGTTTGTGTATGTTACTATTGGTCTTTTTTTAATTTTCTGTTGTTAATCCAAGACAGACTGACAGTCGATGACGTCCTTGAACAGATTCTAACTCCACTCTGAAAGGTCATAGTTTTCGTGTGTTTACTATGTAAGATTGAACAAGCACGAATTATGTAGAAAATAAAACGTAATAGGGAAATTTGCATTATTTACCTTATTTTTGTGATATATGTTTATAGATACTCCATTATTTATCGGCAATATGTTACAACTTAATAAAGGACAGGTGTAGTAGTTGAAGTGTCGTCCATTTTAACGTTTGTTTGTTTGTTTGTTTGTTTTGGAATTTCGCGCAAAGCTACACGAGGGCTATCTGCGCTAGCCGTCCCTAATTTAGCAGTGTAAGACTAGAGGGAAGGCAGCTAGTCATCAC
>NW_013697339.1:0-670 GCF_000517525.1 Limulus polyphemus | reverse complement strand
AGGGGTATCAGGAACTTGACAGAAGAACAACTACAAATTTTAATAACTATCAAAATTTCTGTCGAAGCATGTCTGAAATGACACTACATGAAGCCCAAACACCATGCTCATCATAAAAATGGCCAGTTTGAAAAAACTTATGATAGCTCTAAATATCAACATCTTATAATGTCTCACCAAAACCCATTTTATAATCCTACTGAAAATATACAAGACAAGCTAGTCAAAAGATTAGGCCATAGAGTTTTAGTTGTCACTAAACAGTTGCACTTTTGAAACATCAAGACACTAACTACACCAAGAATCTGTGGGGGATACAGTCCAGAGTCTGGCATGCAGGATAGCAGTAGTTTTTATGAATAAAAACATTATGCTCCTCCTAGAAAACTAGATGTACAAACACTACTGACACAACATTGATAAACAATAGAACAGGACAAAGTGAGATGGCATTCTTCCTCTCCTAGAAAACTAGATGTACAAACACTACTGAAACAACATTGATAAACAACAGAACAGGACAAAGTGGAATGGCATTCGTCCTCTCCTGCAAAACTACATGTACAAACATTACTGACACGGCATTGATAAACAACAGAATAGGACAGAAAGTGAGATGGCATTCTTTAATGTTAATGTACGCAGAATGTAACCAAAACAAATGTACACC
>NW_013697338.1:0-670 GCF_000517525.1 Limulus polyphemus | reverse complement strand
CCATTTACAAACACTTGCCGTGATACTTTTCCATTTACAAACACTTGCCGTGATACTTTTCCATTTACAAACACTTGCCGTGATACTTTTCCATTTACAAACACTTGCCGTGATACTTTTCCATTTACAAACACTTGCCTTGATACTTTTCCATTTGCAAACACTTGCTATGATACTTTTCCATTTACAAACACTTGCTATGATACTTTTCCATTTACAAACACTTGCTGTGATACTTTTCCATTTACAAACACTTGCTGTGATACTTTTCCATTTACAAACACTTGCTATACTTTTCCATTTACAAACACTTGCCATGATACTTTTCCATTTACAAACACTTGCTATGATACTTTTCCATTTACAAACACTTGCCATGATACTTTTCCATTTACAAACACTTGCCATGATACTTTTCCATTTACAAACACTTGCCATGATACTTTTCCATTTACAAACACTTGCCATGATACTTTTCCATTTACAAACACTTGCTATACTTTTCCATTCACAAACACTTGCTATGATACTTTTCCATTCACAAACACTTGCTATGATACTTTTCCATTCACAAACACTTGCTATGATACTTTTCCATTCACAAACACTTGCTATGATACTTTTCCATTTACAAACACTTGCTATACTTTTCCATTTACAAACACTTGCT
>NW_013697337.1:0-670 GCF_000517525.1 Limulus polyphemus | reverse complement strand
AGCGCTAGAATCCGGGTTTCGGATTGTGTAGCTTTGTGCTTAATTAAAGCAAACAAACAAACAATTATCATACAACAAAACATTGCTTTTGTATTATAAATAACTTTCAAGGTTTGATATAAATAATAATATACTGTATATATAACGTTATCACTGTAAAATAAATGAAGGATTTTCTGTTACCTTTCTTATTGCTTATGAAAACAATAACACTTTTCTCTGAAAACCAAACTACAAAACTGGTCCTTTAATTTAAAGAAAGTGTGATTCTGACATTATTTGTTATTGTATAAACAAATATTGTTAAGTTTCCACTACCCTTCTTCTTGTGCCAAAAAGAAGCCTACCTAAAAATATAAAATGGACATATTCAATTCACACGCAATGACAAAATATAGTGATACAAAACATACAAGCATATAATAAATTATGGAATAATCAGATATAACTTACAAGTCTTATAACTGAACCTTCAACTCATCCAAACATATACGGGAAGTAGCATCCACATTTAAAAAAATATTGTCGAATGTTAAAATCTCACCAGTTACAATCTAGTCTTAACAAATGTTGTTAACAGTGAAATGAAAAAAATCCTAAAATTGATATATTCTATATACACATTGCTCCTTCCCACATAAAAAATCTAATATAGTTCTCTTATCTTTAT
>NW_013697336.1:0-670 GCF_000517525.1 Limulus polyphemus | reverse complement strand
TGGCTTGTTTACATATCTTGAACTACCGCCGAAGTTCTTATACATATGAAACCAGGTAATTTGATGCCTATTGCAACACACAGTATACATAAATGGCCTAAAAACTGGATGAAATAATTTATTTCCTACGTTATTTACATAGAAAACCCACCGAGTTATTTGTAGTACCAACTATAGTATTGATGATAGCTTGTTTATATTTCTTTGAGTGACTCATATTATTAATATTAGAAACCTTGTTAGAATTGCTTGTGGGTCCAATACAATTTGGTACACAGATAGTTAAAAACAAAAATAATATTGAAAATACCAACAGAGTCATAAGTGGTAAGTCTACGTTATCTAATTTATATAATAAAAGCCTGTGGAACTTTCTGTCTGATTCACTACAGTCTCTCAAATTATCCCTTCCTTCTGAAAAGCATAAATACTGCTTTTTTAGGCCTACACGTTATAGTCTGCTCAAGACTTTCTACGTGAAAACCCCAACAAAATATGGTTATTCTTAGGAAAACTCAAATAAGCTGTCAGCATCTCTTTCAACTTTATTAGAATGTCATAAGGTAAAAGAAATAATTTTACCTGCTTACATCGTTTAGGTGCAGTATCAAACTTACATCATTTAGGTACAGTATCAAACTTACATCATTTAGGTACAGTATCAAACTTA
>NW_013697335.1:0-670 GCF_000517525.1 Limulus polyphemus | reverse complement strand
GTTTTATACGATTTCCTATGATTCCCATCCTTCTATTTTGCATGATAGTTCTTCCTCTCGATATTTAGTGTTCTCATCCTCCCCAGATATTAGGGTTCATTCTGAGCAACTTACTTCACCATTAGTTGAGGGTGCCAGCATGCCTCACTCTCCATGGGCTATGGATCAGTTGTCTTTGGTTTACTGTCAAGCTGACTGTCAGTTTCTCGACTTTTAGCAGTTGTGGTCTATTTTACCTGTGTGTGTGGATGGTCCCTGATTCTCCTGCCCATGCCCAGTTTTAACACCTTTGTTTTACCCTTACTTCACTTCTATGGTATTTATATATTATCCGTATCCTTTTCAAGGCAATACACCGAGAACCTGAGGGGTTTTCAAGTAACAGCCTCTCCCTTATTATCTCTACATTGGCTCATTTGTCATGTTTGGCTCTTGCTTTCCACATGTGGTTTCTCTGTTGTTAGGATCTTCTGGGTCACAATGCGGCCTTGTCCCAGGTTCCTTTACCACCCATTTATGTAAGGGATTTATGTATGGCCTCTTTTCTTCGGAAGTATGCTTTTGACCATGTACTTGAGACTTTGGAATAACATGTGGAGTCTGTGTATCATCACTCTATCCTTTCCTCTTTGGTAGCTCGTTTGTCACTGTCAGAGTCACGACAAGCCCC
>NW_013697334.1:0-670 GCF_000517525.1 Limulus polyphemus | reverse complement strand
GGTGAATAATGCGCAAGAGCGGTTTTTCTTGGGGAAGCATTCTAACCATGCGTGCTTATGCAGCAGGTTCTCGGTCAGAAAGCGTAACGGTCGCACATACAAAGAAGCGGAACAATAGTACAGAATATTATTTCTTTCGTTTGTTTATAATATAGAATTTTCACAATGAGAATTATTTTTAATCACTAGCGTAGTATAAGGATTAAGAATTAATCTAAATTTCCTTAGTAGGCCGTCTCCAAATGGGTCAGTGGCAAGTTTACGGACTTAAATGCTAAAATTTGGAGTTCGACACCCCCTCGATGGATAGAGAGCGCAGACAGTCCATTTTACAGCTTCGCGCTAAAACAAACCTTAATAGGCCGAATCTGATGATTGTTTTTAGGATTACGACCGAAAATATCGACAACAATGAAACTAATCAATCAGTATTTTCAAATCACTAAAACTTGTGTTCTTGTAATTTGTTCTTAGTCAGACCGGGGTATGGTCAGACCGGGGTATGGTCAGACCGAGGTATGGTCAGACCGGGGTATGGAATTAACAGGAATTATTTCCCAAGATATTTTCTAGGGATGATCTATGGGGGTTAACGTTCTTTGACCAGAAGTTGTTGACAATTTAAAAATGCTATGAATACGATATGGTCGTTCTGTTTTTTTTTTTTTTT
>NW_013697333.1:0-670 GCF_000517525.1 Limulus polyphemus | reverse complement strand
CAAGTTTTGTAATAAAGTTCAACAAATTCTCCATTATCATCATCAGTAGCAGTAAATTGAGTTAGGCCTAAGTGTTCCAATAATGTAATGGAGGTCAAGTTTTGTAATAAAGTTCAACAAATTCTCCATTATCATCATCAGTAGCAGTAAATTGAGTTAGGCCTAAGTGATCCAATAATGTAATGGAGGTCAAGTTTTGTAATAAAGTTCAATAAATTCTCCATTACCATCATCAGCAGCAGTAAACTGAGTTAGGCCTAAGTGATCTAATAATGTAATGGAGGTGCTACAGACCACGACCTTTCTGAAGTAAAGCTCCTGTTAGCAGTATATTACTTCTAATGAAATTCGACATTCCTCGATACGGTTGTATAAATGTTAATGTTTCGTGTAGGGCGTGAGTCTTAACGCCCTCTGCTGTAGGGAAAAGAAATTATGAACCACGATAATTCTATCCACGTGTAATGGGTCCGTACCAAATCACTGCTTAAAACAGTACAGTAAGCTCGTTTATTTAGCCACCCAGTCAGTCACGCCTATTCTTATTTACAATATCACTAAATAATAGCTTCAGGTCAGTGAGATTCTAATTCCGGAATGTTATCATTCTTACACGCATGCCTGTTCTATAATCAATTACAGTGGTGTAATCATAGCGTGCTTGTTGTTT
>NW_013697332.1:0-670 GCF_000517525.1 Limulus polyphemus | reverse complement strand
GGATATTTCAGAAGTAAAGATGAGTCATTCAAGAACGAACGATGTCTTTGGACAAGAATTACTCATATTAACAAAAAAAAGTACGCCCTAGAAAAGATTTGCATTCTCTTAAAATATTTACATATATGTACTGTCTTCTTCTAAATATATATATATACAAGAAGACAGTACATATATATATTTAGAAGAAGACAGTACATATATATATTTAGAAGAAGACAGTACATATATATATTTAGAAGAAGACAGTACATATATATATTTTAAGAAGACAGTACATATATATATTTGAAGAAGACAGTACATATATATATATTTAGAAGAAGACAGTACATATTTATATTTGAAGAAGACAGTACATATATATATTTAGAAAAAGACAGTACATATATATTTAGAAAAAGACAGTACATATTTATATTTAGAAGAAGACAGTACATATTTATATTTAGAAGAAGACAGTACTATATATATATATATTTAGAAGAAGACAGTACATATATATATTTAGAAGAAGACAGTACATATATATATTTAGAAGAAGACAGTACACAAATAATACATAAATGAATAGACTATTGGGCATTCACCAGGACGATTTACCTGGTGAAATAAGCAGTGTAAAAAGATCGCCAACAAGGACGACTTACCTGGTGAAATAAGCAGTGTA
>NW_013697331.1:0-670 GCF_000517525.1 Limulus polyphemus | reverse complement strand
GTGATGCTTTTCTTTAGTCTCTTTAGAACTAATTATTAAAGGCAGTATATGCGTAGTTTGTTTTCAATGTCAATTATTTCTGAAACATTTGTTTTTCATGTAATATATAGTTTTGCTATTAGAGCAACATCTGGTATATGCATATTTTGTTTTCAATGTCAATTATTTCTGAAACATTTGTTTTTCATGTAATATATAGTTTTGCTAGTAGAGAAACATCTGGTATATGCATAGTTTGTTTTCAATGTCAATTATTTCTGAAACATTTGTTTTTCATGTAATATATAGTTTTGCTAGTAGAGCAACATCTGGTATATGCATAGTTTGTTTTCAATGTCAATTATTTCTGAAACATTTGTTTTTCATGTAATATATAGTTTTGCTAGTAGAGCAACATCTGGTATATGCATAGTTTGTTTTCAATGTCAATTATTTCTGAAACATTTGTTTTTCATGTAATATATAGTTTAGCTCATAGAGCAACATCTGGTTTGAAGGTGGTAATTATAGTTTAAACGTAAAATGTCATCCATGCCATTTCAAGTTATGTCGAAAACTTTTAATTCATAAGATACACTTTCCTCAATACATAATGTACTGTGAAAATGTATCTAACTTTCAATTTTCTGTAATGCTAGCACATTAGTTGAATGTGATGTTGACTTTTAAA
>NW_013697330.1:0-670 GCF_000517525.1 Limulus polyphemus | reverse complement strand
TAAAAAGTTAGTTGGGTTACTATATAACGTGCTGTTTCTAATAGTAATAAAAAGTTGTGTTATATAGTAATCCAGTGCTGTTTCTAATAGTAATAAAAAGTTGTGTTATATAGTAATCCAGTGTTGTTTCTAATAGTAATAAAAAGTAATAAAATATTGCTTATAACGAAATGTTAGTGTTTAAGGATTGGGTAAGAAGAAATTAATGATTGCACTTTTGCTGCCGTATCGCTATGTACACCGGTGGGGAGCTAAAGCGTGCATGTCTCGACTTTGTACAGAATGCCATTCAACATAGTATTATCTATTTGATGTCAGAGTTATCAACTACTCATTGTACCATACATCACTGACTTAACTATAGTTCGTGGTAGTGAAGAGTAAGTACCAAACACGGTATATAGAAATACTGAAGAAAACTTTAGATATGTATGTAGGAAAGTCTAGAGGTTATGCAACATAAAAACAGTGTATTCATTGTTCTCATAAGTATCATCTTGTTCTTCGACTTGTCACAGTCTGAGTCAGATTGACTTTGGCGTTTCACAGACAAATCTTTCGTACAAAGTCTTTATTAACATATCTGATATTTTATGTGAAACAGAGTTATAACTTTTATTACAAGCTTGCTACATTCCGTGAGGATACACTTCATAAGTTTGTAATCATA
>NW_013697329.1:0-670 GCF_000517525.1 Limulus polyphemus | reverse complement strand
TAATATTTTTCAATGTATATTCTAAGACATGGAATTCAATTCAGATTAAAAGTGGCAGGAACATCAGCCCAATCACGTCTAGCGAGAACATTAGAGTTAATATTTAGCTGACTTTCACACTGTTGCTTCTTATTTGGTCCTTTTACCAGACTTAGCCAAGCTAGTAGGTAATGATTTATCAGAGTGATAATGTAAAAGCTTCCTTACTGCGCATACATTCCCCATTTGTTATTCCCTTCATGTGTTCTCTAAGAAGCCATTTATGACTAAAGCTCACTAGTGGATGCTCTTCGTTTATAGCTAAGTAAAGGTCAATCTGTACTATAGTTTCAGAATCAGATGCGAACTCTGAGGAGCAGGAACACTATAATAATTTCCCTTGAGATCCTGAATAGTTTTATACTCTGTTCATCCAAGTGCAGATCGTTGGGCTCACGTTTTATGATTAGGCATATTTTATAATAAAGTAATGGTAGTAGTATAAAATTTGAAAAAGTTAGTGAATCTACTCTTTTTACTTGAAGACAGAAATATCTTGATATATGAGGATTTATCTTTCCATCCCAACGACATAGCCAAGATAATATAGTTCCTCCTATACTTAAGTACCTTTTTAACAGATTGACAACCTGAAGATATAGGTGTTCACAATAATAGAACAATATACTTA
>NW_013697328.1:0-670 GCF_000517525.1 Limulus polyphemus | reverse complement strand
CTGTCCGATGACTTCTTCTTGAAGGAGATTCTGTTAAAGAAACAGTAAACTTGAGCCTGCCAACATTCTATACAGTATTAGTTATCAAAGCTTCAGTACACAAGATGTCAGTTGATTGTTAAGGAAATCTCCTCAAGTAGCATTTTTCAGTTAAAAACTAAAGAAAATTCAAAGGAATTAGAATTTTGTATGGAATCATATCATCTCGGCAAGAGAAAAACAGAAGTATTGAAAAGGGATTTCAAAGCAGACACCCCAATTTTTGTGCATAATTAAATAGACCTGTTAATGTCCATGACTTTTGTATACAACTACATAGATCTGTTAATGTCCATGACTTGAGTGTACAACTACATAGATCTGTTAATGTCCATGACTTTTGTGTACAACTAAATAGACCTGTTAATGTCCATGACTTTTGTGTACAACTAAATAGACCTGTTAATGTCCATGACTTGAGTGTACAACTACATAGACCTGTTAATATCCATGACTTTTGTGTACAACTAAACAGATCTGTTAGCATCCATGACTTTTGTGTACAACTACATAGACCTGTTAATATCCATGAGTTGAGTGTACAACTAAATAGACCTGTTAATGTCCATGACTTGAGTGTACAACTAAATAGACCTGTTAATACCCATGACTTGAGTGTACAAGTAAGCAG
>NW_013697327.1:0-670 GCF_000517525.1 Limulus polyphemus | reverse complement strand
TTTTTTCTTTAAATGCCTTTATTAACCCCTTGTACGTATTAATTAGCTCCTCTGGCCTACCTTTCTCTACATCATTAGCCCTTATGTGCAAAAACAAAAACTGCATTTCTACTAGCTCCTTTTATTATATCTCCTGCTCTGTCAGTTATATCCTCCATCTCTGGTCCAGGGTAGCATAATCTAATTCTTTTCTCCCTATTTACCCCACAGACTGTTCTATCCACATGTCTTTTCAAGGAATCACCTATAACCTCCTTATGTTTATCATCCATATCCTTTCTGTCCCTTTTGTTTTCTTTTCCTCCAATAGTTACTCATCTGCACAAGCCAAGGACTCCAATCTGTTGCTCAGTAGAATGGGTTTATCACAATTAAATCCATGACTTTTAGACCTAGTATTACTCTTATAACTTCCAAAAATTCGTTGTTAGCTGATGTATTCCTTGAATTTCCATTTCTCACAATTTAGATCTCTCTTTATCTATTGCCTCTACTTTCATTAGAATAGTCTCCACTTGTCCTCCAACTTGCAAACTCTATATACAAAAATCACATTTTCACTACTAGCTTCCTTAAAGGTGCATACCAGTCCAGAGAAGGCTGAGTTCCCAAATAAACCCACTCATTGCACCCATCATCACGAGCGTCTGCAGAAGATTTTGCAGGATGG
>NW_013697326.1:0-670 GCF_000517525.1 Limulus polyphemus | reverse complement strand
ACTCAGGGAAGTGATTAATAAAAATGATATATTCATACAATATATTTTCATAAAAATAAATAAAACCATAATATAAGTTACTGTATATTAATTTGTGTTATATATATAGTTGTGTGTTACTGTAATATCAAACCTGAGATATTGCTATTTGTTTTTGATTTTTAGCGTCTTAAGCGTACAAACTTACCGCTGAATCAGACCCATGACTGTAAGTAGTCGTAGCACTTAACTACTAACGTCACACCCATGACTAATCATAGTCGTAACACGATACTACTAACGTCACACCAGTGACTAATCATAGTCTTAACACGATACTACTAACGTCACACCCGTGACTAATCATAGTCGTAACACGTTACTACTAACGTCACACCCATGACTAGTCATAGTCGTAACACGTTACTACTAACGTCACACCCATGACTAGTCATAGTCTTAACACGATACTACTAACGTCACACCAGTGACTAATCATAGTCTTAACACGATACTACTAACGTCACACCCGTGACTAGTCATAGTCGTAACACGTTACTACTGACGTCACACCCGTAACTAGTCATAGTCGTAACACGTTACTACTGACGTCACACCCGTGACTAGTCATAGTCGTAACACGTTACTACTAACGTCACACCCGTGACTAGTCATAGTCGTAACACGTTAC
>NW_013697325.1:0-670 GCF_000517525.1 Limulus polyphemus | reverse complement strand
GGGTACAGTTATGACAGTGTCATTGTTTTCACACTTTAAGAATATTTACTGGATTCATTACTCCCACAAATCAATGCAGATCTTTCTAAAATTGTACTGGTTACCTTATGGTTTAAATGATCCGGCCTCAGTAATCTTAAAGTTACCCATCTCACTTTCCTAAATGTTCTTCTAGTTTGACATCCCTTACCATAATCCGACGCTTTTCAGCACATGCGTATTCTGTTTCGTCCACATCGTTATAACAGTCAGAAAGGTAATTTTTGGGGAGTCTTTTCCCTCCATATTCGCAAAGTTTTTCTATCGGTTTCGCCTTTACATACATCTTCTCCATTCCCGTTGGCTTGTCTTGAGGACAGTAGAACACCTTGGGCGTCTTGCTGTCAAAAACGATGCTTTTTCGCATCATATCTGCGCATGTTTCCGTTAGTATCTGAAACAGTAAGATAATTTAGTTGATAGTCGTTCAGGATTTATGTATAATTTTTGTAATTGAATTGTATTCTGTGTATTACAAACCGAGCACTCTACAATTGAGATTGTCTTCATCATTTTGATATTGATACAGACATATTTTATAGCCTTATCACCTTGTAATAAAGATCGTTTTGACCATCGTTATATTTATACAACAAAACGTCTGGTTACAAATCAGAAAGATCAATAGCAT
>NW_013697324.1:0-671 GCF_000517525.1 Limulus polyphemus | reverse complement strand
CCCATATCTAAAACAAAACATAAAAATACATATAACCTCATATAATATATCTAAACAATAACATACAAAATACATATAACCCGATATAATATATCCCATATCACATATCTAAACAATAACACAGAAAATACATATAACCTGATATAATATATCACACATCTAGACAATAATATACAATATACATATAACGTGATATAATATATCCCATATCTAAACAATACCACAGAAAATACATATAACTCGATGTAATATATCAGAAATCTATAAAATAACATACAAATTACATATAACCTGATATAATATGTCACATATCTAAAGAATAACACTAAAAATACATATGACCCGATATAATATATACCATTTCTAAAACAAAACATAAAAATAAATATATCACAAATATAAACAATAACATAGACAATACATATAACCTAATATATAATATATCAAATATCTGAAAAATACCTCACGAAATACATATAATTTGGTATAACATATCTCATATCTGAACAATAACAGACAAAATACATACTACCTGATATAATATATCACATATTTAAAAAATAAGTTAAAAACTACATATAACCTGATATAATATATCACAAATCTAAACAATGACATGCAAATTACATATAACCTGATATAATATGTCAGATATCTGAACAATAACACTC
>NW_013697323.1:0-671 GCF_000517525.1 Limulus polyphemus | reverse complement strand
ATTTGTTTGTTTGTTTTTAAAAGTTTTTGCGCGAAGGGTATCTGCGCTAGCTGTTACTAATTTAGAAGTGATAGGTTCAAGGAAAGGCAGCTAGTCAACGCCACCCACCGTCAACTTTTTGGCTACTCTTTTAACAACGAAATATGGAATTGTCGGTCACATTATAACATCCCATGGCTGAAATGGGCGAGTATGTTAGGTGAAGGGATTCTAATCTAATCACAAGGCTTTATGCGAAATGATGCATTTGCTTCTTTCTTTTATGGTAAAGATACACAATTCTACCGCTGAAAAAAGTGACGATGTGCACTTATGTATCGTAAAACTATATTTCATTTCTTAGTTGTCATTTATGTTCGCCCATCTCGATAGTTTTGGGATATTATTGATCACCAGCATAAAGATGATTAATACAAAACTATTTTACATTACAAATATTCAATCAAACGCTCAAGTACACGGTAGATTTGCGATTTTATACATGGTTTAAAACTTCGTTACAACTGAATATTAGGATAACTGAAAATAGTATTAATCGATATCAAGTAACGTTAAGTTACATCGTACCTTTGCTGTAGCCCTTCGTGACAGGTATCATCATGTGGTATTAACCCTGCTTTTATCTGATAATGACTTTAGTTTGAAATTTATGTCTGTATTTTTCAAACGTA
>NW_013697322.1:0-671 GCF_000517525.1 Limulus polyphemus | reverse complement strand
TTCATTATTGTTCATTCTTGATTGTTAGGTGACTTTAGATTCTTGTCTACTCTTACCTTAGACATTGTTCTTCATTATTGTTCATTCTTGATTGTTAGGTGACTTTAGATTCTTGTCTACTCTTACCTTAAACATTGTTCTAAGGATTTATCAGTTTTTGGTTATTTTTTAATTATGGGTTCTTAGTTACCTGTGATTTTTTTATCTAATTTCTCTGAATATAACTGTGGTCTGTTCCATACTCTGTCACAGCTTGTTTACTTTTATAAAAGTAGCACTAGCATAACCCAACCTTTCCATTCACTATTAATACAAAGTATAATTCTTCCTTCTTTTTTAGTATTAATACTCGGAATGCCCTTTTATTTGTGTTTATTGCTCTAAAAATTCATTCAGTTTGTTGTAAAATTTTCGGATTTTCTTTCTTTAACGTCTTAAAGATTGTACCAGGTATTAGGACTTCACGTCAGTGTAAAGATGAAAAGCACATTGCTAAAAATGTACAGGGGAAAAGAAAATACGGAATGAAAAATGGAGGCCAAAGGAAATGACAATAAAAAAAGCATTTCGTACTTTATTTTATTTTCCTTCTTTCTTTATTTATCTACAAGCTGAGGTACCCGTTCTTTGTCCGGGTTATGAACTTTAAGAATGTATGGATGTATGCTATG
>NW_013697321.1:0-671 GCF_000517525.1 Limulus polyphemus | reverse complement strand
TTAACACAACAATCACTTGGTTCATGTACCTTGTTTAGTATATACATAACACCTATTAACACAACAATCACTTGGTTCATGTACCTTGTCAAGTATATACATAACACCTACTAACACAACAATCACTTGGTTCATGTACCTTGTCTAGTATATACATAACACCTTACAACACAACAATCACTTGGTTCATGTACCTTGTCAAGTATATACATAACACCTTACAACACTATAGAATACAAATAACTTTATTGATGTTCACATGAAAAATAGAATAAACAGTATAGTTGATGCATTAAAAAATATTTGTTTGAGTTAAACGTTAGTTATGAGTTGTTTTATATTGTTAATGAAAATGTCTTACTTTGGCACTGAAAAACCTTTTAGTAAATTATTGATAATTATCAATATTTATAAACTTCTTCAGAAAGAAACGATTAATAGCTTCCTGCAATCATGGCAGTTTACCGCTTAAAATAAACCACACACTTTACAACTTCAAGTATACCACAGGTTATAATTTTATATAAATCACATGCTTTGCAACTTCAAGTAAACCACACACTTTATCTAAATCACACACTTTACAACTTCAAATAAACCATACATTGTATATAAATCACACACTTTACAACTTCAAATAAACCACACATTTTATATAAATCACACACTTT
>NW_013697320.1:0-671 GCF_000517525.1 Limulus polyphemus | reverse complement strand
CTTATTGATGTATTTTAAAATTATTCCAAAGAATATTGGTTTCTATCAACTTGTTTGATATTTCAAAATATTTGACCAAAAGTAACAAATATTGCTTAGTTTTATCTTTTGTAGTTCTTCTACCTGTAAAAACTAAAGAACTGGTGTTAGCTTTTGGGCTTTAAATCTGTAAAACTGAGGAACTGTCTTGCAGTTTGTGTGAGCTTTTGAACTTTAAATCTGTAAAACCTAGAAACTGTCTTGCAGTTGGTTTTATCTTTTGGACTTTAAGTCTGTAAAAACTGAGGAACTTAACACAAACTGCAAGACAAAGTTCACACAAACTGCAAGACAGTTCCTCATTTTTACAGATTTAAAGCCCAAAAGATAACACAAACTGCAGGACAGTTCCTCATTTTTACAGATTTAAAGTCCAAAAGCTAACACAAACTGCAAGACAGTTCCTCAGTTTTACAGATTTAAAGCCCAAAAGCGTTTTAGCTTTTGGACTTCACATCTGTAAAACCGAGAACTGTCTTGCAGTTTGTGTTAGCTTTTGGACTTTAAATCTGTAAAACCGAGGAACTGTCCTACAGTTTGTGTTAGCTTTTGGGCTTTAAATCTGTAAAAATGAGGAACTGTCTTGCAGTTTGTGTTAGCTTTTGGACTTCACATCTGTAAAACCGAGAACT
>NW_013697319.1:0-671 GCF_000517525.1 Limulus polyphemus | reverse complement strand
GTGTAAGTTGCAACGTTAGGCATCCCTTATGTGGCGTCGTTTTAATGTCTACCAACTGACTGACAGACAACACACTACTGGATGGTGGTGCGAGTGGTTAAAACAGCTTTTTCGCTTTACTTAAGTTCTAACTTAGAAAATATTTTTCAAAGAAAATGTTCATGATATACTGAAATTAAATGAAGCTTGATATGTTTTTGTATGTGATTGTATTCTTGCCAAATAAAGGAGTTTCAAACCCCCATCAACTTATTATTGTTGAAACTTTCAGTTGATAACGTTTATATGTTCAGTTGCTAAATACATTAATTTGTGTTCGAACGTGTTCCCCATAATTAAACGAATATTAATATATGTGAAAATGATTATTACTATTCAAACTACGTGCCCTTGATGGCTTAGCGATATGTCTGGTGACTATAAACGCTAAAATTCGGGTTTTGATACTGTTGATGAGCACAGCACAGATACCCATTTTTTGTAGCTTTGTACTGAACAACAAACAAACAAACAAACAAAATCAGTCATTTTCAGGTCAAAATTAATATACTAAATTTATTACTGTAGATTATTTTATTTTATTTACACATTTTTATTGTTTTTTTGACCAGATGGAGTTTTGTCGTCACGGGAAACGATTTTAACAATATAGAATGCGAGTTAAACTAGAG
>NW_013697318.1:0-671 GCF_000517525.1 Limulus polyphemus | reverse complement strand
ATAAGAACCAGTTATAAAGTTGAGATGTATATTTGGTAAGAACTAGTTATAAAGTTGAGATGTAAGTTTGGTAGGAACCAGTTATAAAGTTGAGATGTAAGTTTGGTAAGAACTAGTTATAAAGTTGAGATGTAAGTTTGGTAAGAACCAGTTATAAAGTTGAGATGTAAGTTTGGTAAGAACCAGTTATAAAGTTGAGATGTATATTTGGTAAGAACCCCAAACTTACATCTCAACTTTATAACTGGTTCCTACCAAACTTACATCTCAACTTTATAACTGGTTCTTACCAAACTTACATCTCAACTTTATAACTAGTTCTTACCAAATATACATCTCAACTTTATAACTGGTTCCTACCAAACTTACATCTCAACTTTATAACTGGTTCCTACCAAACTTACATCTCAACTTTATAACTTAGGAACCAGTTATAAAGTTGAGATGTAAGTTTGGTAAGAACCAGTTATAAAGTTGAGATGTAAGTTTGGTAAGAACCAGTTATAAAGTTGAGATGTAAGTTTGGTAAGAACCAGTTATAAAGTTGAGATGTAAGTTTGGTAGGAACCAGTTATAAAGTTGAGATGTAAGTTTGGTAGGAACCAGTTATAAAGTTGAGATGTAAGTATGTTAAGAACCAATTATAAAGTTGAGATGTATATTTGGTAAGA
>NW_013697317.1:0-671 GCF_000517525.1 Limulus polyphemus | reverse complement strand
ACAGTTTACTTCAGAGATTCTTTTCTTTCTGAAAAACGTCTTCGTATTAAATTATATCTGTTTGAAAGTTACAAAATTTTCCTTTTACAAATACACCTGGTAAGTTTAATTCGGTTTAACAAGTACAGTAGACAACAGCAAAATATACTGATGGTTCTTATCTTTATTTATTGAATATTATCGCATTAAAAAACACACAAATAGAATAATTTATTACTTATAGAAAACAGTTGTCTGCTTGTTTATTGAATTTGGCGCAAAATTACACGTGGGTAATCTGCGTTAGCCGTCCATTATTTTGAAGGGATAGACTAGAAGAAACGCAACTAGTCAACACGTGAGCTATTCCTTTTTCTAACGAACAGTGGAGTTAACCGTCACATTATAACGTCCCCACAACTGAAAGAGTATGTTTGGTGATAGGGTTCGAACCCGCGAGTCGAATGCCTCAACCACAAGGCCATCCCAGGCTTATGAAAAACAAATCATATTCATTAAATAGTGTTTACAGTGTTTGTAATGCAGCAACGTCATATTAGGCTATCTGCTGTGTTCAACGTGGGGAATCGAACCCCGGATTTTATCGTTGTAAGCCCATAAACTTACCGCCGTCCCATCGACTATTTATTAGATATAAAATTATTCAAACAAATCATAATGTATATAGAAAT
>NW_013697316.1:0-671 GCF_000517525.1 Limulus polyphemus | reverse complement strand
ATGTTCTCTAATCAGAATTAATTATCTTAATGTTGCATGTTCTCTAATCAGAATTATTTTTTAATGTTGCATGTCTTCTAATCAGGATTATTTTTAATGTTGCATGTTTTCTAATCAGGATTATTTTTTAAATGTTGCATGTTCTCTAATCAGATTACATATTTTAATGTTGCATGTCTTCTAATCAGGATTACATATTTTAATGTTGCATGTTTTCTAATCAGAATTAGTTATCTTAATGTTGCATGTTCTCTAATCAGAATTACGTTTTTTAATGTTGCATGTCTTCTAATCAGGATTACTTTTTTAATGTTGCATATCTTCTAATCAGGATTACTTTTTTAATGTTGCATATCTTCTAATCAGGATTACATATTTTAATGTTGCATGTCTTCTAATCAGGATTATTTTTTAATGTTGCATGTTTTCTAATCAGGATTATTTTTTAATGTTGCATGTTCTCTAATCAGAATTAGTTATTTTAATGCTGCATGTTTTCTAATCAGGATTACTTTTTTAATGTTGCATATCTTCTAATCAGGATTACTTTTTTAATGTTGCATATCTTCTAATCAGGATTACTTTTTTAATGTTGCATATCTTCTAATCAGGATTACATATTTTAATGTTGCATGCTTTCTAATTAAAATTACTTAATTTCACGTTTTCTA
>NW_013697315.1:0-671 GCF_000517525.1 Limulus polyphemus | reverse complement strand
GAAATTCAAAAACAAACAAACAAACTGAAAAGCCTCCAATGGCACAGTAGTATGTTTGCGGACCTATAACGCTAGAAACCGGGTTTCGATACCCGTTGTTACCAAGAGAACCACCTCTCCTGTCGACATTCTATTTATCTCCCGATCGTAAGCCTTTTTATTTCTTTTCCAGATCACGAGAGTTGATACCACATGATTAAGTTTTATATGGTCATGCAAGAACTTATTATTAGTACATCACGGTTAAGGGACCCTCGTGTTAGTATCTTAATATACACTGGGAGACAGGTGAGCTCGAGCTCAAGGCAAACAGAAATATAGCCGAATTAAACGGTAGAATGAAGTAAATAAACGATTAAGAAAATCATAAATGAAAACAAAATATAAATCATGACCTCACAGGTTTAATTTTAATTTCTTTCCACCTAAGGTTACCTCTCGATTGAAAAAAAGATCACTAAACATTTAATATGTTACATCCAATCATGACGACGTGGTCAGAGCAGTGTAAAGAAAACTTCAGAGCAGTGTAAAGAAAACTGCATCTTGGTTATTATTAACGTCTTATCTTCCAGTTGTCTGATCTCGTATTTTTAGAATCTCGAACGAGCTTTTGTTTTTTAAATAATCGAACGTAATTAAGAGTTTGTGAAAAAATATTTTAAACACAC
>NW_013697314.1:0-671 GCF_000517525.1 Limulus polyphemus | reverse complement strand
ACTTTGACAAACAGATAGAATCAGAAGACCTTTAACAAACAGACAGAATCAGAAGAACTTTGACAAACAGATAGAATCAGAAGACCTTTGACAGACAGATAGAATCAGAAGACCTTTGACAAATGGATAGAATCAGATCACCTTTGACAAACAGATAGAATCAGAAGACCTTTAACAAACAGACAGAATCAGAAGAACTTTGACAAACAGATAGAATCAGAAGACCTTTGACAGACAGATAGAATCAGAAGACCTTTGACAAACAGATAGAATCAGAAGAACTTTAACAAACAGATAGAATCAGAAGACCTTTGTCAAACGGATAGAATCAGAAGAACTTTAACAAACAGATAGAATCAGAAGAACTTGGACAAACAGATATAATCAGAAGACCTTTAACAAACGGATAGAATCAGAAGAACTTTGACAGACAGATAGAATCAGAAGACCTTTGACAAACGGATAGAATCAGAAGACCTTTGACAAACGGATAGAATCAGAAGAACTTTGACAAACGGATAGAATCAGAAGACCTTTGACAAACGGATAGAATCAGAAGAACTTTGACAAACAGATAGAATCAGAAGACCTTTGACAAACGGATAGAATCAGAAGACCTTTGACAAACGGATAGAATCAGAAGACCTCTGACAAACGGATAGAATCAGATC
>NW_013697313.1:0-671 GCF_000517525.1 Limulus polyphemus | reverse complement strand
AAACTTTATTCATAGCGTTATTAGACTAATAAATATTGTTCTAAAACTTTATTCATGACGTTATTAGACTAATAAATATAGTTCTAAAACTTTATTCATAGCGTTATTAGACTAATAAATATAGTTCTAAAACTTTATTCATAGCGTTATTAGACTAATAAATATAGTCCTGAAACTTTATTCATATTGTTATTACACTAATAAATATTGTTCTCCAGGTTCCTTTGTAGCGTTGTTAGACTTATTAACTTAGGTCTGAACGTTTATTAATAGTATTGTTAGACTGTTAAACCTACTTCTTAAACTCTCTACATACGATTGTTAGCCTGATAGACTTTCTACATAGCGTTCTCGTGAATTTAATTTTGGGTAGTTTGCAGCATCATTGTTATTCAACGAGGAAGGTCACGTGACATAAATATGTCGATATTTACATATTTCGTATCGATCAACGTTGAGATGAATAGAAATTTCGTCAAGACACAGAAGTTGATAAGGATCAGAAATTACAATAACTTGGGTTTAATATCATGGAGCTAAACATTACGTGGAAATCGAGTAAATACGATAACTTGGGTTTAATATCATGGAGCTAAACATTACTTGGAAATCGAGTAAATACGATAACTTGGGTTTAATATCATGGAGCTAAACATTACTTGGAAATCGAG
>NW_013697312.1:0-671 GCF_000517525.1 Limulus polyphemus | reverse complement strand
AGGTTTATCACCATTAACAGTGGAGGAACACATTCTCTCTCCCTTACTTCCTGCTGTCAACCAGCTAGAATCATGACCTTAACAGGCAATTATTCAGTCCAGTAAAGAATACAGTTTATTCTTAACTGAAGGCACGCAATTAAGTTCCTTAGGAAGGGCCGAAAGTACAAGAGTTCGGAGTCGAACGACAAACTTCATGGCAGATCTTAAGCTTCTAGATGATTGATTATGTGTAGGTATCAGCATCAAGGACGAAAAAAACACTTCCTCTAAATGACTGCTCCTGTATATGATTCATCATCATGGTAGAAAAATACACTTCATACAGATGACTGCTTCTGTGTAGGATTCATCATCAGCATATTAAAAACAAAAACACTTCCTATAGATGACTGCTTCATTAGGATAAAAACCATTTCCTCTAGATAGCTGTTTCTGTGTAGAATTCATCATCAGGAAATAAAAAAACTTACTCTAGATGACTGCTTTTATGTAGGGTTCATCATAAGTAAACAAAAACATTTATTATAGATGACTGCTTTTATGTATGGTTCATCATTATGGTATAATAAACACTTTCTCCAGATGACTGCTTTTATGTAGGGTTCATCATTAGGATTTCTTTCTTTTTTCACTGTTTGTTTTCCAAGATACATTTTTCAGAGCTTTTT
>NW_013697310.1:0-671 GCF_000517525.1 Limulus polyphemus | reverse complement strand
ACGACAGCCTTCTAGTGATACAGCGCAAACGTGCCTAAATCCTCTGTTTACAAAAGTTTATTTCCTTCAGATAAAAAAGTACAAACTCGAAAAGATTCTACAGCTTGTTTTTACACTAATGGTTTTAATTTGTATTCAAACCACAAGTTTGTCTTAATAGTCGTTTTCATTTCTAAGACAAACTTCTTGGGTTCAACGTTCGTGTGTGATATATTCTTTTATATCTTTATACTGTGATGAACTATAGGTTTGTTGTCTTTCTTCACATATAAAGGCAAGTCACGCAAGGACTTAATTTTTTAAAGGTTTAATAGCATGGCTGCCAGCTAAAGTTTTAGGATTATATGCAGTACTACTAATCATATGTTTTGACGTTACATATTAATGAAACTTTTTACATGTAACTTCTAAATTACAACCTGAATATTAGCTATTCTGCAAATCCAATTTTCTGAAATAATATGGTATTTTATTTTCCACATTATGGATAAACAAAACAATACAAACTCTCACATTACATGTAATAACTTTAGTGCTAGACTTCTGTCCTTTATGTATTAGCATGATATTGTCTGTCGCACGATGGCATTAATGTATTAAATGTTTTTTTTTCTACCTGTAATGTAGGAAACAATTAAATTTTATATTAGCATTTCTATAAAGTATTGTTG
>NW_013697309.1:0-671 GCF_000517525.1 Limulus polyphemus | reverse complement strand
TCTCTAGCCCACAACGTCCTATATCCTAACCGCCTTTTGCTGTCTGCAGCCAGATGTGGAAGGTAGTTGCTCACAAAAAATAAATAAATGAAATGGAAACAATAATAAGAAAGCAATAATTATAATACAAGACTTTATAAAACCAGAGCACATTACATAATGATCCACCCTATTATTTGTGCCCAGGTATTGGATATTTGTTTTGCGATTGCGTTTTTACTTTTCAACCATATTTATTTATTTAGTTTTCCTGCTCTACAAAATTAAATTATACTTCATCTGATGTTTAGATATGCTGTGTAAAGTTCACACTATCCTTCCTATAGAATTAAATTATACTTCATCTAATGTTTAGATATGCTTGTGTAAAGTTCACACTATCCTTCCTATAGAATTAAATTATACTTCATCTAATGTTTAGATATGCTTGTGTAAAGTTCACACTATCCTTCCAATAGAATTAAATTATACTTCATCTAATGTTTAGATATGCTTGTGTAAAGTTCACACTATCCTTCCAATAGAATTAAATTATACTTCATCTAATGTTTAGATATGCTTGTGTAAAGTTCACACTATCCTTCCTTTTGATGCAATCTATTTAAAAACATTTTTTGTAGATAAGTTAAATAATTATATATATATATATATACATATAGATTTCTATCATG
>NW_013697308.1:0-671 GCF_000517525.1 Limulus polyphemus | reverse complement strand
AGACATACCGCTGTGCCACTGGGGGGGGGGCTTCTGAATAAGACTCACGTCTCTATTAATTGTATAAAAATTTTCTACAGAAGTCTGGGGTCAGTTTCACAAAATCATTTTAGGAAGTAAGTCGCTCAAGAGTCACAACTTTGGACAGATCTCTTTCACATCAGCGATTCACGAAAAGATCCAGAACTTAAAAAACCTTCTTAAATTCTTCCCAGCTTTCTAGTTCTACCTCAAGATAGAACTAAAATGGCCTCCGTCTAAAGTTACATAGAATAATTATTTTAATTTTAAAATAAGTTATAGCAATATTTTAGAATTATTTTTAACTATCATATTTATGCAACAGAACAAAAAGGCAAGAGAAAAAAGTGGCCATTGTTAAATAAGAATGAAAAACCTCGAGGCTTGAAAAAGTAAGTGACTTGTATGTATAATATATATATTATTTTAGGTTATTATATTTTTCGTTATTAAATGGAAAAAAAAATAATCGATAAAAGGCATAAAAGGAAGAATACTTTATATATCCGAAACTCAAAAAACTATATATATGTATATTATATATATATATATAAATATAATAGAGCATTTTGTACAACTATATATATGTATATTATATATATATAAATATAATAGAGCATTTTGTACAACTATATATATGTATATTATAC
>NW_013697307.1:0-671 GCF_000517525.1 Limulus polyphemus | reverse complement strand
ACTAATCCACTTTAATTAGCAGATTATCAACAATTACAATGGCTTAGCTTGGGAATTAGGATTTTTAGTATATACAGACATATTACTGTCATAATAAAATTATTAGATTGTAATAATTTAAATATTTTGCTAATAAATGTTACAGTGGTTTCTTCTAGTTCGGATAATAACACAGTAACACCCTTTTAAGACTATAATTACTGGCACATTTCTTTTTGTGTGTGTGTGTGCTGTAGTGTAATCCAATTTTATTTACAACATTTGTAAATTGTTACTTTTTTCCAAGCATATTCTGATTGAGAAGTTGTGTAGTTGGTAGAAGTTTGACAATGGAAGACTACTTTTCTGTATTATTCCCTTAGTTGACCTTCAACATCCTCAACGTCTGTTAGTTATCTTTATTTGAAATAATACGTTACAAATCAGTTTTAAACACATGTAAGTACACTAAGTTCAATCATAGGACAGTGAGATATGATCTTTAATAAAAGGAAAATTCTGTGGTTTGGTTTGTTACCAGATATGACAACAGATTAGACATGATCGTAGTTCAGTTCTGTTGTACATATAATACATATGACAACAGATTAGACACGATCGTAGTTCAGTTCTGTTGTACATATAATACATATGACAACAGATTAGACACGATCGTAGTTCAGTTCTGTTGG
>NW_013697306.1:0-671 GCF_000517525.1 Limulus polyphemus | reverse complement strand
AAGGTGTAAATCAGTTAATGATATAATATAAGTAACTGAATAATGTGCTAAAGTCTTTTATGGTGTAAATCAGTTAATGATACAATATAACTAACTGAATAATATGCTGAAGTCTTTTATGGTGTAAATCAGTTAATGATACAATATAACTAACTGAATAATGTGCTGAAGTATTTTAGGGTGTAAATCAGTTAATAATACAATATAACTAAATGAATAATGTGCTAAAGTCTTTTATGGTGTAAATCAGTTAATGATACAATATAACTAACTGAATAATGTTCTAAAGTATTTAAGGTGTAAATCAGTTAATGATACAATATAACTAATTGAATAATGTTCTAAAGTATTTAAGGTGTAAATCAGTTAATGATACAATATAACTAACTGAATAATGTGCTGAAGTATTTTAGGGTGTAAATCAGTTAATGATACAATATAACTAACTGAATAATGTGCTGAAGTATTTTAGGGTGTAAATCAGTTAATGATACAATATAACTAACTGAATAATGTTCTAAAGTCTTTTAGGGTGTAAATCAATTAATGATACAATATAACTAACATTATCTAGTATTATCAACATTATCTCACGATGTTCTGTTAACTTAGGACATTTGAGTTATTCAAAAATTTAGATCTAATTAATCTAAAAATGCTAAATAGTAATC
>NW_013697305.1:0-671 GCF_000517525.1 Limulus polyphemus | reverse complement strand
AACAACTTGCAGCTTCTCCTCCCCTCCCACTTTTCATTTGTGTGTGTGTGTGTGTGTGTGTGTGTGTGTGTGTGCTTGGGGATAATAAATATAATAATTTTATGGGGCAGTAACTTTTTTTTCATTATTTTTGTGGTATTAAAACTTCTTCCCACTGTTTCATTTTATGATATTCTAACTGCAAGTCCACTGCATCTACCCAACTACACCCAGTTTCTGTACTCAAGTGGAAAAGGGTTAACTGAATTTGGCAAAATAGCATTTCTTTCTTTTGTTTTTAGATAACCGTATGACCTGCACTTTGAATGTGTTTTGTTTTGTTTTAGCATGTATCCTAGTGATCAATTTACAATATAGTTTAATTTATTTATCCTTTTAAATTATTTGACTAAATAAAGCATGTAATTTGTGTGGATTTTTTGTATTGTATGTGTATAATTCAATCCAAGATTTGTTACTGGAACTGCTTTCATAGGCAAAGTTGGAAAATAACTGAAACAGGAGGTTTTGGTTACAGATTAAATAATTAGACTAATTATCAGACATGTCTGCATGCCCTAGATGTAGTACCAATACTTTATTGATTAATTTTAAATTCCAATCAGAGCAAGCTACCTACCGTATTTATGGAATATAAGACGCACCCTTATTTTGAAGACAAAGTTTTGGGG
>NW_013697304.1:0-671 GCF_000517525.1 Limulus polyphemus | reverse complement strand
GTTGTAATCGTTCTACCTTTGATATTGTCCTCAAATGAGTTATACTAAATTTTTTTTTTTTACTTTTAGTGAAATACAAAGTTGTTCAATGGGCTATCTGTGCTCTGCCCACTGAAGGACGGATTTGCACAGAGTATAACATCTCTTTCTTGTTTCTGTTCTTTTTATACCAGTCATCCATACATCTAATTCAAAATATTTAAAACTTTTTTATTTACTTGTTTGTATACTTTTTTAGGTAGCGCTGCGCTAGCTAGTCATTGTTATAGCAACTATAATATATTGTATTGTAGTGAAGTACGCCAACCTGAAATCTCTACTAATTTAGACCAATCTAGTTTAGTAGTGTAGGAAAGTAATTTACGCCTAGAACTGTATATTTGTGTGTGATTTAGCTGAATATCTTCCTTTGTTTTTAAGTTAAGGCGTGAGGAGATGGAGAAAAAACGGGCGAATTTTTTTCTTCGCTACTGAGAGAGATTGGCCGAAAATTACGAGTAGTTTTGTGTGTGAATGGTCAAGCGCTTTTGAGCCATAGCTTGTTTGCGCGTGTTCTAGCATTACCGTTCCCGTAGGCTATGTATTGGACGCCATTTTTTTATTCTGTGTCATCCATACATAGGGGTCCACTACTGTTTCCCCAAATACACATAGCGTGGTCACAAGTAAAT
>NW_013697303.1:0-671 GCF_000517525.1 Limulus polyphemus | reverse complement strand
GTTAGGTTCTTAATGAATGTCGAGGCGTAAACAGTCGTAAATGGTAGTCTTAGTTTCTAGCGGTTATCTAGCCTAACGTTCCTAAGTTAACAACTTAACATTCACATGAAAATGTTAGGTTGTTAATGAATGTTGAAGCGTATACAGTCGTAAAGGGTAGTCTTAGTTTCTAGCCTAACGTTTCTAACTTATCATTCATATTGCATTTTTATATCTGGCTCGAGGTTGAGGTCATGTGCATTCAAAAGACAATTTAAGCTGAATGTATTTTCGTGCAGTGCTCGTCACAATGGCGGTTTCTAGCTAAATGCTGAGATACTTACAGGGATATACGTGTAGCCAGTGTGTAGCTGAGTGTTCACACGTACACAGCCTTATAACAATATTATTTTCCAGTTGAATATTGAGACGTATACAGTGATATGTTGAGACTTGTATTGTAATTCGTATAAAATGTTAATTTAACCTAAACGTTCCGACACGGCCGTTCAGTCTAAATTTTCAGACAATCTTACAACTGTGTTAGTTTTTTTGCTACATGTAAAGTCGTATACAATCCTATCACAATGTTGACTCGTTTACAATTTTATGATACTTTAAGCTGTATGTTGAGGTGTAAACAGTCATATGGTATATTAGGTCTCTACTGGAATTCTCAGTTGTGTACAGTT
>NW_013697302.1:0-671 GCF_000517525.1 Limulus polyphemus | reverse complement strand
CATTTAAGTAAATTCAAAAAACTTTGATCCAAGAGAAAGAGAGGTAGGTACACACCAAAATGTTTTGAAATTAGGAAATATAGCTCAGAATTATTAGTAATACTAGTATTAATTCAATTTTCTCCTGTGAGATGTATATAAAATGTCTTTGTAAAAATTGATGGCCGATCGTTTTATCATGTCAAGTACAGTTCTTTGTTAATTGTTTGATTTATAAGTTGTTTCATTGAAGGTTTAAGTTCTATATGTATAGGTAGAAATGAGCATTTCATTTCCTTTGGTATATATGATCGTGTTTATCCAATGTATTATATTTGTGCTTCATGTTCGTTAACATGTGACACATTTAGCAATCAGTACTTAATTCTTTTTTAGTGTTTTTTTTTTACCAGTTATATTATTTTACCTAAAGAATATGTAAACATTTTTCTTGTAGTAAACATATGTTCTTCTGATCTCGTATAATTCTGAGATACTTGGGGATTGAAGACCCTTTTATTTTATTTTAATTTGTTGTGTTGTTAGGTGCCATCTACATTCTTACCTATGTTTTAACAAAAAGTTTAACCAGTTAATAAAATAGGGAATATATATACATATATCAGTTGTTTCAAATACTATCATTTGATTAAACAGAAGAGTTGTAATGTAGAACATGATATGTTTTCCAT
>NW_013697301.1:0-671 GCF_000517525.1 Limulus polyphemus | reverse complement strand
TTTACTATAGACTTGTCCATAAATACATTGAGTTTTTTTACATTTCGAGTGCAAAGTCATTTTCACGTTAAAATTAAAAATACTTTTCATCTCAAAAATCGTGTATATCATTTTCATACTTTCTAAAACCTCCTAAATATATTTCACATTTTTTTTCCAGTAAATTTTTGTTTTATCTGTTATTTTCTCTACACTAACTATACAAGGGTGGACAAACATAAAATCTAAATAAATCTCCTTTTTTCTTATTCTAGAATGACTTCAAATGGTAACATGAAACTACATTTGTACATCCTAAGTAACATTAAACTTGTAACAGTATATATCTATTTATAATTAAATTTTGTTGTTATATAGCCCTTTGAACCATATTTAACTATTATTCACACCATAATAAGTTGTAAATCACTTGGAAAACATGCAACTCACGTTATGCTATCGAATAACATTACCTACGAGCTACTCCAAGCTTATGTTGTGCATGCCTTGTGAAAAATTTTATTATATTATTACTAATTATTGTACCTAATCTAACCTAAAGAGTTGCCTATTGTTATAGTTTAGTCACTTTTATAATATTAAGTAAAGAATGAGCATGAAAAACAAGAAATAAAGTACTTATGTGGGCCTTTTTTTTTTGCTGTTGACTGTCTATGACACTTAACCTTTTT
>NW_013697300.1:0-671 GCF_000517525.1 Limulus polyphemus | reverse complement strand
ATGAAACTTTTACATGGTTACACGGGTACAGACAGTCATTGTTAACATTCACAGATTGTTGAAACGTTTTCTTTTAACCTAGTTACATGAGTACAGACAGTCATTGTTAACAATAACATATTGTTGAAACATTCTCTTTTAACATAGTTACATGAGTACAGACAGTCATTGTTAACAATAACATATTGTTGAAACGTTCTCTTTTAACATAGTTACATGCGTACAGGTATTAGTTTCACTGCTAAAACAAACAAAAAACTGTAGTTGTTCTCCTTAGAAGCCTTGTCCTTTAAATTACTTACATTTTCCACCCAAGTAATTCATTTTTACTACAGATAATTATTGATACCACATTAGTGTATAACAACAGTGATACCACAATGACGCATAACAATAGTGATACCACACTAACGTATAACAACATTGATACCACAATGATGCATAACAACAGTGACACCACAATAACGTATAGCAACAGTGATACCACAGTAACGTATAGCAACAATGATACCACAATAACGTATAGGAACAGTGATACCACAATGACGCATAACAACAGTGATACCACAATGACGCATAACAATAGTGATACCACAGTAACGTATAGCAACAATGATACCACAATAACGTATAGGAACAGTGATACCACAATGACGCATAACAACAGTGAC
>NW_013697299.1:0-671 GCF_000517525.1 Limulus polyphemus | reverse complement strand
ATAAGTCCTCTGTTGTTCAGGTACATGAGTTATGAATAGAAACACGTGATAATGTGTATCAAAAATTTCCCTTCAACTAAACTTCACAAGTCCTCAGATATCCATGTGTATGGGTTATTAACAGAAATACGCGAAAAATATATTTCTACAACCTCCTTTCAACTACGGTTCATAAGTCATCGGTTACCCGAGGGTAATGAATAGAAACACGTGATGATATATACCTGCAATCTTCCTTCAACTACGGTTCACAAGTCGTCGATTACCTGAGGGTTATGAGTAGAAACACGTGATGATATATACCTGCAATCTTCCTTCAACTACGGTTCACAAGTCCTCGATTGTCCAGATCTAACTTATGAAACATTTTTTGCAATGTTTCAATTAAATATCTCTACGCCGTAAGTGATGACATGTAGATTTTTCTGAATTTGAGGGTATTAGCTAGTTTGCTGTACGTTGATTTCATCAATAAATATTTTTTTACTCAGTGTATACATTAGGCATTTCTACACGCTTTTCTAACTGTAATATACTATTTCATCATACTTATGATTCAAAATACAGATCAACGATTTCAGTTAAAACCAGCATAAGACAATTATAAACCTGGCTGTCTAATGACGTTGTTTTAATTTATTATATGGGATATAAAGGTTTGTTTGTTTTGT
>NW_013697298.1:0-671 GCF_000517525.1 Limulus polyphemus | reverse complement strand
TCCCATTATAAATTTTGTAGGGACAGGGAGTCTATTTTCCCCTAGGAAAACACAAATCAAACAAATACTCTACATTTGAGACTCAAAATACATACACAAAAAAAAATCAATTTCTAAGAGGGAATCGGCAGAAGACGAAAATTCCATATGCGAAAGTAAAATAACCAATTAATTATCTTTGAACATTTTCATGCGAAGTTTTTTGAAGTGTATTGATTTAAGTGTTACGTCAAGAAACAGTTGAGACTTTATAAATGGTGGTGGTTTTCGTAGTATGTTAACATTGTAAGCTACAGTTGATTTTAGGCTAGTCGCACTCTTCACAGATGTGTTCGTTTCTCATATTCAGTTGTTGTTGTTTTTTATTTAACAAACTTTTTCAAGGTTGGCGAAGAAACAAATTTTGAACTCAGACTTCTGACCAGCCAGCTGACTAGTGTTCACTACAAAGGTAAGTGTTTTCCTAAAATAAGCTAGAACGGGAAACAGACACAGTAAAATATAATTTATTAAGCAAGAGTATTAATCCTCCGATCTTGGACGTTCTGGAGTCTAGAGTAATGATCTGTCACGAATATTTCGGGGGGGGGGGGTGTCAGCAAATGATGCTAAAAAATCTGTATGGTATTTTTATCTCCCTGTAAATAGTAAATCATTATATGAAATGAGAC
>NW_013697297.1:0-671 GCF_000517525.1 Limulus polyphemus | reverse complement strand
TTAGAGCTTATGGTTATCTAAAAACAAACAGTAGATTAGAGTTTATGGTTATCTGAAAACAAACAGTAGATTGGTGTTTATGGTTATCTGAAAACAAACAGTAGATTGGAGTTTATGGTTATCTGAAAACAAACAGTGTATTGGAGTTTATGGTTATCTGAAAACAAACAGTGTATTGGAGTTTATGGTTATCTGAAAACAAACAGTAGATTGGAGTTTATGGTTATCTGAAAACAAACAGTAGATTAGAGTTTATGGTTATCTGAAAACAAACAGTAGATTAGAGTTTATAGTTATCTAGAAAACAAACAGTAGATTAGAGTTTTCGGTTATCTGAAACTAACAGTAGATTAGAGTTTATAGTTATCTGAAAACAAACAGTAGATTAGAGTTTTCGGTTATCTGAAACTAACAGTAGATTAGAGTTTATGGTTATCTGAAAACAAACAGTAGATTAGAGTTTATGGTTATCTGAAAACAAACAGTAGATTAGAGTTTTCGGTTATCTGAAAACAAACAGTAGATTAGAGTTTATGGTTATCTGAAACAAACAGCAGATTGGAGTTTATGGTTATCTGAAACAAACAGTAGATTAGAGTTTATGGTTATCTGAAACAAACAGTAGATTAGAGTTTATAATTAATTAAGTTTATAGTTAATACTATTTACTG
>NW_013697296.1:0-672 GCF_000517525.1 Limulus polyphemus | reverse complement strand
GTTGGTATTATATATAAAACTGTTGTCTATATACGGAAATAGTTAGTTGGTATTATATATAAAACTGGTGTCTATTGACGGAAATAGTTAGTTGGTATTATATATAAAACTGGTGTCTATATACGGAAATAGTTAGTTGGTATTATATATAAAACTAGTGTCTATATACGGAAATAGTTAGTTGGTATTATATATAAAACTGTTGTCTATATACGGAAATAGTTAGTTGGTATTATATATAAAACTGGTGTCTATATATGGAAATAGTTAGTTGGTATTATATATAAAACTGGTGTCTATCTATGGAAATAGTTAGTTGGTATTATATATAAAACTGGTGTCTATATACGGAAATAGTTAGTTGGTATTATATATAAAACTGGTGTCTATCTACGGAAATAGTTAGTTGGTATAACTATTTCCGTATATAGACACCAGTTTTATATATAATACCAACTAACTATTTCCGTATATAGACCCCAGTTTTATATATAAAGTTTTATATATATAGTACCAACAAAACTGGTGTCTAGCTACGGAAATAGTTAGTTGGTAATATATATAAAACTAGTGTCTATATACGGAAATAGTTAGTTGGTATTATATATAAAACTGGTGTCTATCTACGGAAATAGTTAGTTGATATTATATATAAAACTGGTGTCTATCTAT
>NW_013697295.1:0-672 GCF_000517525.1 Limulus polyphemus | reverse complement strand
GTACATTGTGTAATATACGCTTGTAATTATCTGGTTGGCTATCGAAAATTGTAATGAAGTATATAATCAATTTTACAGCGACTGTGATTCTCACCCTTTTATGTCTGAAAAAAAAATGCTTTCTGCACTTTTGTGCGGTGGGGGAGTTGTAAGAGTGAGGGTAAAATCTCGCCATTCGATTAGGGTAGCCCACGAATTGGCGGTGTTGACTAGATGTCTTCCCTCTAGTCTATCACTTTAAAATTAGGGACGGCTAGCGCAGGTAACTCTATAGTAGTTTTGTATGAAATTCAAAAACCATCAAACATCTTTTGTCCGACACTGTTAATAATAATTATATATAAAACTACACTATACTAGCAATATATATATAAGACTACACTTTTCTAGCAATATATAAAACTGCACTATACTAGCAATATATAAAACTGCACTATACTAGCAATATATAAAACTACACTATACTAGCAATGTATAAAACTACACTATACTAGCAATGTATAAAACTAAACTATACTAGCAATAAATAAAACTGCACTATACTAGCAATATATAACACTAAACTATACTAGCAACATATAAAACTACACTATACTAGCAATGTATAAAACTACACTATACTAGCAATGTATAAAACTACACTATACTAGCAATGTACAAAACTACACTATA
>NW_013697294.1:0-672 GCF_000517525.1 Limulus polyphemus | reverse complement strand
AGTCAGAAGTTTTTATTAACCATATAAATATATTGATCGATGTGAATAATTAATCGGAAGTTTTATTTATCAAATATATATACATTGTTATGAAAATTTAATTAGAAATTTTTATTTACCATATATGTATATATCGTTGTAAGTGTTTAATCAAAAGTTTTATTTACCATGTATATGTATATCGTTGAGAATATTTAATCAGAAGTTTTATTTATCAAATATATATATATTGTTATGAATATTTAATCAGAAGTTTTTATTTACCATATATGTATTTATCGTTGTAAGTGTTTAATCAGAAGGTTTATTTACCATGTATATGTATATCGTTGAGAATATTTAATTAGAAGTTTTATTTATCATGTATATGTATATCGTTTAGAATGTTTAATCAGAAGTTTTTATTTACCATATATATATAGATATATCGATGTGAATGTTTAATCAGAAGATTTTATTTACCATATATATATATCTTTGTAAATGTTTAATCAAATGTTTTATTTACCATATATATATATATATATACATGTCGTTGTAAATGTTTACTCACAAGTTTTTATTTACCATATATATATTTATATATCCATGTGAATTTTTAACAGAAGTTTTTTTTACCATATATATATATACATATCGTTGTAAACGTTTACTCAGAAGTTTTTATTTACC
>NW_013697293.1:0-672 GCF_000517525.1 Limulus polyphemus | reverse complement strand
CAAATATCTGGTGAGGGACCTGACAAAAGCCAAGTGTGAAGCTGGAGGATGGGTATGGTGGAATGAAAGATGTCCAAATGAGGTTGATGAAGGAGCAGCAGAGGAGGTGAAATCTGCAAAGGTTCGAGAAGAGGGAACCAATGTTAATCTAGCCAATATGGAGTTACAAAGAGTATTCAACACAGAGTGGATTGAATAAAGGAGAGAACCATGGTGAGGAGATGTATAGGTGGAAAGGCATAAATGTGAAGGCCCGACCAATTCTGACTCAAGGCATCAACATACAACACTTGCAGATAAGGAACTGAAGACTAAAACAATTGAAGTTCGGTGGTGAGATGAGTTGCAAATGCATCAATATGGGGAGTACCCAGAATAGAACACAGCCAATGGAAAACCTGAGGATCCAGGGACCACTCTATAGGAAGGACTTTGTGTGGTCGGGATAACTGATTTGCCACCAGATTCAAAAACCCTGGGATATGGTAAGCCAACAAGTGAATATTTGTTCTTGAGCCCAAAAATAGGAGTTCCATTGTCTGAAAACACAGGGGCCTAGACCTGGTACCTCCCTGTCTGTTGACATAGGATACAACTGAAGAGTTGCCGGAATGTATCATAGCCACACTTCCACACAGAAGATGGAGGAAATGAGACAAGGGCCAACGACCG
>NW_013697292.1:0-672 GCF_000517525.1 Limulus polyphemus | reverse complement strand
GTCACGTGACTTCCGCTGTCGTAACAATATATTATTTTCTGTTATATAATAAATCGGACACCTACTAGTATAGTATTATTACCTTTTAATTAACAGTGCCTTATCCACGCTGCTTTCACATAATAACTCATACACTTTGTTAGTACAGTTTTATTACCTTTTAGCAGTGTGCCGTATTGACGTTGTTGCCACTTCATAACTCAGACACACTATTACCACTGTAATTCCCTGTTCCTTTGCCAGAAGAGCAAGGAAAGCTGAACCAAATGTTGCGGCAGGTAGGAAGTAAGTTGACTGATTATGGTTTGATTTGATATTCCATCTGAAAAAATTCAATTAAATTACTCCATTATTGTGAAGCTCTCGGTCAATATTTTATAACTAAGTATGGAAGAAGCTATTTACTATTGTAAAATAAAGGAGTTTTAGGAAAGTAAATCACTGTGCACCCAAACGTTCTAATTTTCATTTGATTTCTGAATTAGTGAAAGTTGAAATAAAATGGCCACGTTAACTGATCTTCACCAGATAAGATGAATTTCATGCAAAATAGAAGGTTTTAAAATGAACTTGGTTTTATTTAAAATGTAATTTCTAATTTAAAACTTTTTGTTGATGATCGTTTTATCTATAGGGTTGGATAAAACGAACCGTCAAAATAATGATAAAACG
>NW_013697291.1:1321-1672 GCF_000517525.1 Limulus polyphemus | reverse complement strand
ACAGTACATAGATATTAATGTACTTATGTTGAACAGTCTGGATCATGTGAAACTTGACACCGTACATAGATATTAACGTACTTATGTTGAACAGTCTATATCATGTGAAACTTGACACAGTACATAGATATAAACGTACTTATGTTGAACAGTACATAGATATGAACGTACTTATGTTGAACAGTACATAGATATGAACGTACTTATGTTGAACAGTCTGTATCGTGTGAAACTTGACACAGTACATAGATATTAACGTACTTATGTTGAACAGTCTATACCATGTGAAACTTGACACCGTACATAGATATTAACGTACTTATGTTGAACAGTCTATACCATGTGAAACTT
>NW_013697291.1:0-321 GCF_000517525.1 Limulus polyphemus | reverse complement strand
CCGTACATAGATATTAACGTACTTATGTTGAACAGTCTATACCATGTGAAACTTGACACCGTACATAGATATTAACGTACTTATGTTGAACAGTACATAGATATGAACGTACTTATGTTGAACAGTACATAGATATGAACGTACTTATGTTGAACAGTCTGTATCGTGTGAAACTTGACACCAGTACATAAATATTAACGTACTTATGTTGAACAGTCTATACCATGTGAAACTTGACACCGTACATAGATATAAACGTACTTATGTTGAACAGTCTGTATCGTGTGAAACTTGACACAGTACATAGATATGAACGTACTT
>NW_013697290.1:0-672 GCF_000517525.1 Limulus polyphemus | reverse complement strand
CATCTTGACAAGACTCCGGCAGAGTAATTTTCATTCGTCGTAAGGCCATCATGTTCAAAAACACCCCCTCCTCCTACCTACAGACTTTCCATAATCAATCTAGTGAAAGAGGACAACGATTTCCCAGTGTTCGTTTGGAATAGTCTGATCGCAAAGAAATTCTGCGTCCGGCGACTTTACCAGAATGTCTTCCTATGGAATAGCATTAAAACACGTTTCAATCTCCAGCTGCTTGAGACATGCGACAGTTAAACGGATATTAATGGAAGCAACTTGTGTAGTGTGACTTGTGTCGCTTTTCCAGATAGACATTCTTCTTGATTATGTTGTACATTG
Organism: Limulus polyphemus; assembly: GCF_000517525.1. Lineage (NCBI taxonomy): Eukaryota > Metazoa > Arthropoda > Merostomata > Xiphosura > Limulidae > Limulus > Limulus polyphemus. The sequence continues at coordinate 336 of NW_013697290.1, read as the reverse complement.
TTGTCTATGGCATGTGGATGGCTTTTGCCACTGTCCTTTGTATTTGTGAATTCTTACCTGTTACAAGACGTCACATTTTGCTTACCATGGTTGGAGTATGACTTGTTGCAGGTCTGTTTTGAGATGGTCTTGGTATTTCATACTGATACATACCCTTATTTTTTCAAATGCCATTAATAAGTAAAAGAGATATCCAAGTCTTGGAAACTCTAAATCTCCGATCTGAACACATCTTCATGATTTTAGTATATTAATATTTTGCATCGGAAAGGACTGTTACACATCCTTCTCAAAAGCGATCACGTTTATATGGCAGCGAAGTACCTATACCGCACT
>NW_013697289.1:0-672 GCF_000517525.1 Limulus polyphemus | reverse complement strand
AACTGTATATATAAAAAAGTTGTTTATGTACAGTTAAAACACTATGAACACACAGCATTTATTCTTATCATGAGCACGTATACTTTTGTTAGTAATTAACAGCCGGCTGTTTTGTGTTGCCGGCTAAGCAAAGCCGTTCAAAACTAGAGGTTAAAACTACAGGTTTTTGTTGTATTTTATTTTTGTGAGAGAAGGCGATATAACTTTGCATTTCAATCATATTTGATAGATATTTCACATTTCACGTGCATGGTATCTTTAGTACTGTACGAGACCTGATTAATTTCAGCGACGATACTTATTTATCGATCGATTTTGAAAAGAAAAAAAAAGGCTGGGATATAGTTATTGTGTGGTTGATTTTGAAGAGAGAGAAAAAAGGCACAATAACTATATCCCATTTTTTCTCTCTCTTCAAAATCAACCACCTTTTTTCTCTCTCTTCAAAATCAACCACACAATAACTATATCCCAGTCTTTTTTCTAACTCTTCAAAATCAACCACACAATAACTATATCCCAGCCTTTTATTATCTCTCTTCAAAATCAACCACACAATAACTATATCCCAGCCTTGGGATATAGTTATTGTGTGGTTGATTTTGAAGAGAGAGAAAAAGGCTGGGATATAGTTATTGTGTGGTTGATTTTGAAGAGTTAGAAAAAAAGACT
>NW_013697288.1:0-672 GCF_000517525.1 Limulus polyphemus | reverse complement strand
GTCTCCACCGTAACTCATACATCTGTTATGTGATTGTCTCCACCGTAACTCATACATTTTGTTATGTAATTGTCTCCACGGTAACACATACATCTGTTATGTAATTGTCTCCACCGTAACACATACATTTTGTTATGTAATTGTCTCCACCGTAACTCATACATCTGTTATGTGATTGTCTCCACCGTAACTCATACATTTTGTTATGTAATTGTCTCCACTGTAACTCATACATTTTGTTATGTGATTGTCTCCACCGTAACTCATACATCTGTTATGTGATAGTCTCCACCGTAACACATACATCTGTTATGTAATTGTCTCCACAGTAACACATACATCTGTTATGTGATTGTCTCCACCGTAACACATACATTTTGTTATGTAATTGTCTCCACCGTAACTCATACATTTTGTTATGTGATTGTCTCCACCGTAACACATACATCTGTTATGTGATTGTCTCCACAGTAACACATACATCTGTTATGTGATTGTCTCCTCCGTAACACATACATTTTGTTATGTAATTGTCTTCATCGTAACTCATACATCTGTTATGTGATTGTCTCCACCGTAACACATACATTTTGTTATGTAATTGTCTCCACCGTAACTCATACATCTGTTATGTGATAGTCTCCACCGTAACTCATACATTTTGTTATGTGA
>NW_013697287.1:0-672 GCF_000517525.1 Limulus polyphemus | reverse complement strand
GAAGTGAAATATTACTGATACGTAATAGTTATTGAACTTGAAACTTGTGAATTCTCAAAAACAAACAAAACTATGTGCAATCAAATGTGAATAACGGAAAGATAAATACGAGACATGGTACAAGTAAATGAGTTTTATAAAGTATATACTTGACAGTTAGTCAAAGTTTAAACTAAGTAGCCGAAAGACCCTTTCAATAATATTTGTCTTCACTTGTATGTGAGTAATTTTTAAGGGAAGCTTATGGTAGTAAGCTTTCTATTTGGCAACACATAATGTTTATTTTGCTAGCATATTTTTGCTTTCAAACATCAAACTTGGTATTTATAATTACTGTTAATAAAACCTTGCATTAAAGGTACAAGGATTAATAACTTTTTGAAAGAAAAAAAAAGGTTTAGGGCATCGAAATATTAATTTGGTATAAAAAGTAAAACTTAAGTAAATAAAACGCAACAATCAATTTTAAGATGTTGTGTACTGGCGATATTTTCCTGAAAGTACTACAAATGATTAATTACCAATTTATTGCTAGGTAACCTAAGAATTATAGGGATTGCTCCAGTTTTATCTTTGTTGTCGCACCTAGCGGTATTATGTTTAAAGATCTTATAAAAAGGAGTAATCCTATAATTCTTAGGTTACCTATCTTATCAGACAAGTTTATTCTTT
>NW_013697286.1:0-672 GCF_000517525.1 Limulus polyphemus | reverse complement strand
TGTACTTGTAGAGATATTTCAAAGTGGAAGCCGTACGGCCACAATAAAGTTTTTATTGTGTAAATATAAAACGTTGTTTTAAATTAGTTATTTATTATAATTTTTAACAAAAAATAGCGTAATATTTTTTATAGGAAAGAAATGATCCATCCATAGATTAATTAATATGGGTTTAAATATATAACTAACACAGTTTAATTATGAGAAAAAAACCTGTTAACTATATACTATATTGTTTGTTTTTTGTGAACAGAAATCAAGAGAATACAACAGAACACCAGGTGTCCACGAGGTTACGCTGTGATTTTGGCTGGCTAATGTTTCTGTCTGAAGTTTTATTGTGTGGTATTATTGGACTCTGTATTGTTAACTATATACTATATTGTTTGTTTTTTGTGAACAGAAATCAAGAGAATACAACAGAACACCAGGTGTCCACGAGGTTACGCTGTGGGTTTGGCTGGCTAATGTTTCTGTCTGAAGTTTTATTGTGTGGTATTATTGGACTCTGTATCTTCTGGATCGTTTATTATGGCGGCGGCGTTGCCTGGGCCAACGATACTTCCAAACAGTTTAATCTACACTATGTTCTGATGACTGGAGGATTTATCTTCTTGAATGGACAATGTAAGGACGCTCTTTTCTGTTTTCTCAAATTCTGTATTTTTTGTG
>NW_013697285.1:0-672 GCF_000517525.1 Limulus polyphemus | reverse complement strand
TGCACTATCGTTACAATGGATAATTTTATCTGACAGAACTAGTTGTCTGCATTATTGTTACAATGATTAATTTCATCTGACTGAACTAGTTATCTGCATTATTGTAACAATAGTTAAATTTATCTGACTGAACTAGTTATCTGCACTATTGTTACAATGATTAATTTTATCTGACTGAATTAGTTGTCTGCACTATCGTTACAATGGTTAAATTTATCTGACTGAACTACTTATCTGCACTATCGTTACAATTGACAATTTTATCTGACTGAACTAGTTATCTGCATTATTGTTACAATGGTTAATTTCATCTGACTGAACTAGTTATCTGCATTATTGTTACAATAGATAATTTTACCTGACTGAACTAGTTACCTGCATTATTGTTACAATGATTAATTTTATCTGACTGAACTAGTTACCTGCATTATTGTTACAATGGTTAATTTCATCTGACTGAACTAGTTATCTGCATTATTGTTACAATAGATAATTTTACCTGACTGAACTAGTTATCTGCACTACTGTTACGATGGTTAATTTTATTTTACTGGAGCAGTTACCTACACTGTTACAAAGGATAATTTCATCTGACTGAACTAGTTATCTGCATTATCGTTACAATTGACAATTTTATCTGACGGAACTAGTTATCTGCTTTATTGTTATAAT
>NW_013697284.1:0-672 GCF_000517525.1 Limulus polyphemus | reverse complement strand
CTGTGTGGTAGGTGTCACCAATTTAGAAAAGGTAGCTAGTCAACAGCACTTACCGCCAACTCTTGGGATACTCTATTCGAATAGGGGAGTGACGACTCTTATAACGCACCCTCAGCCTCAAAGTGCGGAGTACGCGGACCAGGGATACTCGGATTCACATTCCGGCACACTAATCACTTAGCCACACCCCGCCCCTATTAAAAAGGATCTACATGGAACGTCTAATTTGAAATTATTTATTGGAACAGGGTCCAAAATCCACATAATTAAAGATATATTGTAAACATGAGATAGATATAAAGCGTGGAACTGGTAGTTACTAATAATTTAATAACTTCGACGAAACATGCTATACTAATAAACATATTTTTCTCTAATGAATATTTTATGTTCTTTATTTGTTATCGCCAGTTTTTGAAAGGTATCATTGTTAATTACAAAATATATAATAAACTAGTTGAAGTCCTACGACACTTGTTTAAGTAATTCTTTTATATACATCAGAAAAACAATCAACATATTCACACATAAACAAAGACGTTACAAACCTTGAAGAGGAGTGGACCTACAAATAGTGTTAGAATTAAAGCGTAATATTCCGGGTTCTATAATAAATAGAAATAACAAAAAGAAACACTATATTCAACTTCCATTTCCGGTACATAATATTCC
>NW_013697283.1:0-672 GCF_000517525.1 Limulus polyphemus | reverse complement strand
TAGGGTTTTTATTTCTCTTAAAGAAGATGGGTTTAAGGTGCTAGGGTTTTCTTTCTCCTAAGGAAGATAGGTTTAAGGTGCTAGGGTTTTTCTTTCTCCTATGTGATTTACCACCCTTTTTTTATTGTCCACTAGCAGCTCACCGGTAAGCTTGCGGTTTAATAACGTTTACATTCAGGACTTGAGCCCGGCGATTACAGTTCAAATAGCCCATTATGCAGCTTTGCGCTTAAAGCCAACCATTTCAGTGTGAAGACAGAGGAGGTGATTATATCATAAATAATGTTCTAAATAAATTAAACAGATACACAACACGTACCTGTATTTCTATCTCTGACACATCTAAACAGTACTAACATAGTTTTCTACTCGTATGATTTTTTCTAACTTAACCCTATAAAGTATTTTACTTGATATCTGAAAACACACACAACACTATGTTTACAGACGACGATTATTTCCTTTATGAGATACTTTTATATTAATTTATTTACAGACGACGATTGTTTTCCTTGTGAGACACTTCTATATTGATGTAGTTACAGACGACGATTGTTTTCGCTATGAAATACTTCTATATTGATGTACTTACAGACGACGATTCTTTTCGTTATGAAATACTTCTATATTGATGTACTTACAGACGATGATTATTTCCGTTATGAGATACTT
>NW_013697282.1:0-672 GCF_000517525.1 Limulus polyphemus | reverse complement strand
ATCCTTTCACGAAAATTGCCAATAGTTATTTTACAATATGATATTAAAAATTTGGCTAGCTTCGATTTTACTGTTTTATGTTTCTTCAGTTATATTGTAAACAAAGAATAGTATTAAAAAAAAGATTATTCAAACGAAATACGAACTTCTTAAAGGCCATGACGTCTTCTTATAAAATAAGCTTCACGTTTTCGATTGTTTTTACTCTGGGTTAGCTAAGTTTTATTTTTTACCTTTTCACGTCTCATGATGTTTTTAGTTAATGCTATAATGTCTCAGTTTTAGTTTTCCGACAAAATAAGCACTCTCCGATATTTTTTTATTCTTTTTCCGTCAGAAAAGCTCTTTTTTTCAATTTCCCAAAAATATTAATATTTTCACAGAAACGTCAAGGTTATAGCCCATGATTTTGCCGAAATTTATAAAAAAATTATTTTTCCTCATATTTGGATACAAAGAAGCCCTTGATGTAAGACTTTTAAAATGGATATCCTTTTACAAAAATTCCCAATAGTTATTTTACAATATGATATTAAAAATTCGGCTATTTTCGATTTTATTATTATTTTTTTGTTGTTTTTTGTTCCTTCAGTTATATGGTAAACAAAGAACAGCTGTAAAAATAAAATTATTCAAACGAAATACAAACTTCTTAAAGGCCATGACGTCTTC
>NW_013697281.1:0-672 GCF_000517525.1 Limulus polyphemus | reverse complement strand
AGATCGTCATTATTAATGTTATATAGAGGAAGAAACGGTGTTCAGTTCGTAATTATTAATGTTATATAGAGGAAGGAACGGTGTTCAGATCGTCATTATTAATGTTATATTAAACCTTGCAGCCGTAGAAACTTAATTCCCGAATAATAGATTCTAGATTACTAAGTTTTATGCTTTTCTCAATAATCCCCCCCTCCCCCACCTGGCACAGCGATAAGTCAGCGCTAGAAACTGGGTTTCAATATTCGTGACGAACAGAGCACAGATAGCCCACTGTGTAGACTTTGTGTCAAACAAACGAAGAAACTCAATAAACAGAGCAACAAAGTTGTTGTTTTGGGCTTACTTGTTGACAAGAAACACTGTTATAGCTAATTCAAATTACCAAACCCTATGGAGCTTAAACTCAAACTGGGCTGTTTGTTTAACACATAGAAGTAATTGCTGTAAAAGCTTAATGGCGTCTAAGTTCTTTAATTCAATGTTTGTACCGTGACTACGGGGAATACGTTTCTCAGTTTGTCCAAATGGATAAATAGTCACAAGTCTGTTCATCCATGAGTTTACTCTTTATCCTCAGTTAACTAGAGGATCCTTGTATTTAACATGTTCTATTGGTTGAATTAAAAACCTTCGGTAGTTCGACCAGGAGAATTAAAAGGTAGATATAGG
>NW_013697280.1:0-672 GCF_000517525.1 Limulus polyphemus | reverse complement strand
ATTACTACCTAAAAATACAGCGGTAGAAATGACTGTTGAAGATTAATACATTGGAATACAGCGAGAGAAATGACTGAAGAAGATTACTACATAGGAATAGAACGGTAGAAATTACTGTTGACGATTACTACCTTGGAATAAAACGGTAGAAATTACTGCAGAATATTACTACCTAGGAATACAACGGTAGAAAGTACTGTTGAAGATTACTACCTAAAAATACCGCGGTAGAAATAACTGTTGAAGATTACAAACTAGGAATACAGCAGTAGAAATGGCTGTTGAAGATTACTACCTAGGAAAACAACGGTAGAAATTACTGTTGAAGATTACTACCTAGTAATACAACGGGAGACATTACTGTTGAAGAATACTACCTAGGAATACAGCGGTAGAAATAACTGTTGAAGATTACTACCTACGAATACCGCGATAGAAATAACTGTTGAAGATTACTAACTAGGAATACAGCGGTAGAAATGGATGTTGAAGATTACTAACTAGGAATACAGCGGTAGAAATGGCTGTTGAAGATTATTACATAAGAATACAACGGTAGAAATTACTGTTGAATATTACTACCTAAATATACAACTCTGGAAATTACTGTTCAAGATTACTACCTCGGAATACAACGGTAGAAATTACTATTGACGATTCCTAACTAGGAAT
>NW_013697279.1:0-672 GCF_000517525.1 Limulus polyphemus | reverse complement strand
AAACAAACAAGCTTATTCCCTAGTACCTGATGCAACAATTTTCATTGACAACAAGTTTCTGCAAAGGACAGCGAGATCAATCTTGACAAAGATTCCACAGATCTTCCACCGTACATGTTCATAGTCTTCCAAATCTGCACTTAAGTAGATCATTGAAAATTGATCGGAAGACTTGACAGGTTTGTTTGTTTCAGAGCAAAACCACATTGGACTATCTGTTGTGCCCACCGCGGGGAATTAAACCCCGGATTTTAGCGTTGTAAGTCCATCAACTAGGACATCAACGGAGGGACAAACTCTACAGGTACACGGTCAAATGGGATTCCAGTTTTATTGGCCATCTTTTTCATGGTTGACTTCGAGTGGAGTTAGGAAGTTGAGAATTTTTGGCTGTCGAGCTTTTCTCATTCTGATTTATGACCTGGTTAACAGTACCAAGAGACCTGCCTTGATTCATAGCAAAGATTTTTTTTATGAGTCACAGGGGCCTCTTTCTTCACAATAGCCTTCAGTTTGCGAGCGAATGAAAGCATTGCTTCGGATTGGTTTAGAGAATAATATCGGAACCCATTGCAGTTCTAATCATCCTACTGTGTATTTCTTTTCCTTTTCCGTGTAAAACAATGAAGACTCCATTTTTTAAATATTGAGTCTTTTGATGTACATCATAAA
>NW_013697278.1:0-672 GCF_000517525.1 Limulus polyphemus | reverse complement strand
AACCAAGCTATTCGTTGTTTAGTGTTGGTAAGAGTTGCTACCAACATGGACGAGACTGGTTTAGTTGATAAACCAAGCTATTCGTTGTTTAGTGTTGGTAAGAATTGCTACCAACATGGACCAGACTGGTTTAGTTGATAAACCAAGCTATTTGTTGTTTAGTGTTGGTAAGAGTTGCTACCAACATGGACCAGACTGGTTTAGTTGATAAACCAAGCTATTCGTTGTTTAGTGTTGGTAAGAGTTGCTACCAACATGGACGAGACTGGTTGAGTTTATAAACCAAGCTATTCGTTGTTTAGTGTTGGTAAGAGTTGCTACCAACATGGACGAGATTGGTTGAGTTGATAAACCAACCTATTCGTTGTTTAGTGTTGGTAACAGTTGCTACCAACATGGACGAGACTGGTTTAGTTGCTAAACCAAGCTATTCGTTGTTTAGTGTTGGTAAGAGTTGCTACCAACATGGACGAGATTGGTTGAGTTGATAAACCAAGCTATTTGTTGTTTATTGTTGGTAACAGTTGCTACCAACATGGACGAGACTGGTGGAGTTGATAAACCAAGCTATTCGTTGTTTAGTGTTGGTAAGAGTTGCTACCAACATGGACTAGATTGGTTGAGTTGATAAACCAACCTATTCGTTGTTTAGTGTTGGTAACAGTTGCTACC
>NW_013697277.1:0-672 GCF_000517525.1 Limulus polyphemus | reverse complement strand
ATCCTTGCTGTTATCATCAGTGATTAATCATAGCTGCTGTCCTTACTGTTATCATCAGTCTTTATAATTGTCATATTTCACTCCCACAGATGTTTACTGAAAATTCGACACATAAACGTTTTAGCCCTATCCAAGTGCATGCAGTATGCATGTCATTACTTTAGTTTATTACACCACTTGATTGCGTGGACACTAAGTTACTGTTCGTTATCTAACAAATTACTATGAGAATCTGTTTGTTAACCAATCAGTATTGAAAAATGAACTGATATGCTTGCAGTACCGTGAGTTTTTGGGACATCTGAAATTGATATGTCACTTGAAAGATGAATATGTCACTCTTTTTTATAAACTCCTACCTATGTACCGATAGATATGTTTCACAACATCCTTCTTTAGGCTGTGTTCTAAGAAAGTCAAGATACATGACCATTCATGTTTTCCATGTAGTCAAATCTCTGATAAGCCAGCACAGTGCATAGACAGGCACACACTTCAGTAACTGAAACATGTGCTCTTGGTTGTCATTTCTTCCGAATATCATGTATACCTTGTGATAGTCTACAAGCAGCTCAGTCAATCCTTCTTTGCTGGTTGTTTGTGGTCTGCACCAGAGCTAATGCTGTGGTTATCAGGTTGGAAACAGCCTGGTAGTTCTGTAGAGACCTGCCC
>NW_013697276.1:0-672 GCF_000517525.1 Limulus polyphemus | reverse complement strand
CGGTAATGACAGTAGTGTAACGGTTATGACAGTAGCTCATTAGACATGAGTAATGGTTATGACAGTAGCTCATTAGACACGAGTAACGGTTATGACAGTAGCTCATTAGACATGAATAATGGTTATGACAGTAGCTCATTAGACACGAGTAACGGTTATGACAGTAGCTCATTAGACATGAATAATGGTTATGACAGTAGCTCATTAGACATGAGTAATGGTTATGCCACCTAGTCATTAAACATGATTAACGGTTATGCCACTAGCTCATTAGACTGAGTAACGGTTATGACAGTAGCTCATTAGACATGAGTAATGGTGAGGACAGTAACTCATTAGACACGAGTAACGGTAACGACAGTAGCTCATTAGACATGAGTAACGGTAATGACAGTAGCATAACGGTTATGACAGTAGCTCATTAGACACGAATAACGGTTATGACAGTAGCTCATTAGACACGAGTAACGGTTATGACAGTAGCTCATTAGACATGAGTAATGGTTATGACACTAGCTCATTAGACACAAGTAACGGTTATGACAGTAGCTCATTAGAGACGGGTAACGGTTATGACAGTAGCTCATTAGACATGAGTAATGGTTATGACACTAGCTCATTAGACATGAGTAACGGTTATGACAGTAGCTCATTAGACACGAATAACGGTTA
>NW_013697275.1:0-672 GCF_000517525.1 Limulus polyphemus | reverse complement strand
GGAGTCATATATTTCGTACTTGCAAGTAGAACAGACTAAATAAGTTTTTATCTACTTTTTACAAAAGCAAACATGGACTGTAACAAATAAGGAAAATGTTTTTTTTAATATTCTTTGGCAGATTGATTAGGTAGAGTATTCATGATGAGTATATCGGAATGGAATACAAATACCTGTCGTAGAAAAACACAAATATAGGGGATGACGTTTCGAAAGTCTTCAGGAAGACGTCAGTATAACAATCACAGCATTAGAGCATCAAAAAGCTACACGATCAGTTATAACTATTTTAAAACGTTACACGATCGGTTATAAGTATTTTAAAAAGCTACACGATCGGTTATAACTATTTTAAAAAGTTACACGATCGGTTATGATATTTTAAAAAGCTACACGATCGGTTATAAGTATTTTAAAAACTACTGATCGGTTATAACTATTTTAAAAAGCTACACGATCAGTTATAACTATTTTGAAAAGCTACAGATCGGTTATAACTATTTTAAAAAGCTACACGATCAGTTATAACTATTTTAAAAAGCTACACGATCGGTTATAACTATTTTGAAAAGCTACACGATCAGTTATAACTATTTTAAAAAGCTACAGATTGGTTATAACTATTTTAAAAAGCTACAGATCGGTTATAGCTATTTTAAAAAGCTACACGAC
>NW_013697274.1:0-672 GCF_000517525.1 Limulus polyphemus | reverse complement strand
CCAAATTGTAATGGCTTAAGAAAAGCTAATCTTAAGATTTTTAGTTTTATCATGTAATGACGTATTTCAAATGAATCAAATTGTTTCGCGACTGTACGTGGCTAGAAACACAAACATAAAAAATTTAACCAATGTCTCTTAATATGAGATAATGACGTCATTTAAAACTAAAGTCAAGCACAAACCATTTAAACTACAATCCAGTACAGCTAGTATTTTACATGCTTTATCTATCCAGCTGTTGGCGAGTTATGTACGTCCGGTGCAACCGCAAGTGTGGAAAGCTACGTCATCAAAACCGTTCCGACGTTTAAGGAAATCAGTGCACGGCACCCTGATATACCGAGCTGTGATATCTGTTTATATACCACCTTACATATATTGATATACAAAGGAACATATACTACACTCTGTCCGTTCAATATCTTTTCCTATTTTCAATTTATCCATCGCCATGTTAACCACACTTTTCTGAAGTGCTTATCAGCCACATTCCTTGCTACGTGGTTCCCAACAATATGGAAATCACAAAAGAAAATGCAACAAAATATCATCAAAATTCCGAATTAATCTCACTAATTACTGCTGTACTAATATGTGTATTTTATAAAAAAGATGTGTTGTTTTGCTCAGATCTTTACACTGAGTGTTTTGACGGGCACATAATTAAAC
>NW_013697273.1:0-672 GCF_000517525.1 Limulus polyphemus | reverse complement strand
TTAATGTAGTTCACAGTTTTCCACTAAATAACATGTTAACGCCAAGACAGTCCACGCTTTTCCACTATGTAACATGTTAACGCCAGGGTTGTCCACACTTAAGGTTCACTGAAATGATGCTCGTTCAATGAGGATTAAGTTCACGTTTTAAACGAAATTAGAACAAGCTACCTACTTGGATCGAACATAAATATCAACCTAGCAGTCTGTATAGTTAGTTAAATAAACTGTTCGTACTTATGAAGATTAGAATGTACTGTTTCATCAGCTGAGCACCCTCGCCGTCAGCGACAGTTTCGGCCGTAAACCCAAATAGTATCTCGCCCATGCTTACAAATAATACAAGAATATTTTTTAAAGAGTCTTAGACCATGTTCATAAGAGATAAGGTTGTTTAGCCCAATGGTACATAATCGGATATTTGCACTGGAATCGAACCACCGATTTTAGCCCTGTTAGTCCACAAAGTTGCCGCTGATTCAGGGAACTCGTCTGTCACGTTTTTGTTTATCTGTTTGCGGGGGGTTTCAATAATGAGTATCACTTATAAAACTTAGTTTGTATGTTTTTTGAAAGCAACGTAATATTAAACCAAAGCCTGAGAACAATTTACGTTATTACAAGTTAAGAGTATTGTTTATATATTTTACTTTGGAAAGACTTGAGATAACC
>NW_013697272.1:0-672 GCF_000517525.1 Limulus polyphemus | reverse complement strand
ATGTGAATGTTTAATGAGTAGTTTTTATTTACCATATATATATATCGATGTGAATGTTTAATTAGAAGTTTTCATTTACCATATATATGTATATCGTTGTGAATTTTTAATAAGTTTTTATTTACCATCTATATATATATATCGATCTAAATTTTTAATCACAAGTTTTAATTACCATATATATATATCGTTGTGAATTTTTAATCAGTAGTTTTTATTTACCATATACATTTATCGATGTGATTGTTTGATCAGGAGTTTTTATTTACCATATATATATATCGCTTTCAATTTTTAATCAGAAGTTTTTATTTACCATATATATATATATTGATGTGAATGTTTAATCAGTTGTTTTTATTTACCATACATATATCGATGTGAATGTTTAATTAGTAGTTTTTATTCACCATATATATTTATCGATGTGATTGTTTGATCAGGAGTTTTTATTTACCATATATATATATTGATGTGAATGTTTAATCAGTTGTTTTTATTTACCATATATGTATCGTTTAGAATGTTTAATAAGAAGTTTTATTTACCATATATATATATCGTTGTGAATATTTAATCAGAAGTTTTTATTTATCGTTTTATATATTTTATATATCTTTGGGAATTTTTAATATGAAGTTTTTATTTACCATCTATATATATATATATATC
>NW_013697271.1:0-672 GCF_000517525.1 Limulus polyphemus | reverse complement strand
TTCATGTCAAATTAAAAATACTTTTCCTCATCTCAAATTCCTTTGTGTAATCCCTAAAACCTCCTAAATGCACTTGAAACATTTTTTTGGTAAAGCATTATTGTTTATCTGTTATTTTCTCTACCCTATCTCAAAATGTGATCGACCAATTTGACCAACCTCATAACCATCATGAAAAAAAAAAAATAAATTGAAATAAACCTAAATTTCCCTTTTTTTTCTTTCTAGAATGACTTCAAATTGTAACATGAAACAACATTCATTTATCCTAACTAGCTCTAAGTTTGGAACAGTGTACATCTATTTATAAATAAATTTTATTGTTTTATTGCTCTTTGAACGGTGTCTAATTACTATCTGTGCCATTATAAGTTGTAAATCACTCGAGAACTGTGCAGCTCATGCTATGCTAATGAATTACAATACCCATGAGCTGCTTGCATGTTTGCCTCATGAAACATTTTTACTATAATATTATTATTATTTGTTTTACCTAATCTAACCTTAACAAACTTAAAAGGAGCCCAATTTTTACCTTTTAGTTACTTTTATAATTATACATAAAGAATAAAGATGAAAAACGAGAAATAAAATACTTAACCAATCTTCTTTTTTCTTGCTGTCGGTTTTTGAAGAGAATGAACCCTAATTTTTTATACTTAATAGTATAGT
>NW_013697270.1:0-672 GCF_000517525.1 Limulus polyphemus | reverse complement strand
GGATTTGGCACCATCTATGAATGTAGTTAATGTTAACTTATGTCAAAATAAATGCTCAATAACAGCAGTAATAGGAGATGAAGGGGGTTGTGAATCTCAATTAATATGCCCCTTGTTCCAAACTATCATCCCACAAAGTTTGGTTGAAATTGGCCCAGCGACCTAGGAGTAGTTAGATAACGGACAGATTTTTTTTGTGATTTATATATACAGACTAGCAGAGTTACCCGGCATTGTCCTGATTTTCGGAAAAAAACAAACAACCTACACTCTCTGTTTCCATATTTCGATAGGTAAAAAATATTTTGAGAATTTATGAAAAAAAAAAAACAACAACCCCATCGCCCGTCATCCCTCCTCAAACATTAAAATTTCAAACGTAAATATATATGTAATATTAAGTTGAATTCCTTTAATGTAAAGTTAAAATAAAAATTATGAGTGTATTCACATTGATGCACTTTATAATGTACCAAAAGAAATAAATCCACGTCCAGGTATCGAACCACCTGGTGAAAAAAAAATAAAGTAGAATAAAATACATTCGCAGAGTTGACTTTTGTACAGTAAGTATTATAATGTAAACTTTACTCTATTTTATGGTAGACAGTATAATATTATTTTATAGACTAGGCCTATTGTTTGATTTTTCATACACGACATTCTAATTCT
>NW_013697269.1:0-672 GCF_000517525.1 Limulus polyphemus | reverse complement strand
CCAAGTTTCCTTCTATATGACATTAAGTAGTTATCGGACATATCCAAGTTTCCTTCTATATGACATTAAGGATATCCAAGTTTCCTTCCATATGACATTAAGTAGTTATCATGGATATCCAAGTTTCCTTCTATATGACATTAAGTAGTTATCGGACATATCCAAGTTTCCTTCTATATGACATTAAGTAGTTATCACAGATATCCAAGTTTCCTTCTATATGACATTAAGTAGTTATCACAGATATCCAAGTTTTCTTCTATATGACATTAAGTAGTTATCACAGATATCCAAGTTTCCTTCTATATGACATTAAGCAGTTATCGTACATATGCAAGTTTCCTTCCATATGACATTAAGCAGTTATCAGGGATTATGCTAGTTTCCTTCTATATGACATTAAGCAGTTATCATAGATATCCAAGTTTCCTTCTATATGACATTAAGTAGTTATCGTACATATGCTAGTTTCCTTCTATATGACATTAAGTAGTTATCACAGATATTCAAGTTTCCTTCTATATGACATTAAGCAGTTATCATAGATATCCAAGTTTCCTTCTATATGACATTAAGCAGTTATCATGGATATCCAAGTTTCCTTCTATATGACATTAAGCAGTTATCGTACATATGCTAGTTTCCTTCTATATGACATTAAGTAGTTATCAC
>NW_013697268.1:0-673 GCF_000517525.1 Limulus polyphemus | reverse complement strand
AATTTAATAATCTTAGATATATTGTTTAATATTTACCCACTCGAACTTACTTATACAGGTGAATTTTCAACTGCACAAACACTTTTACAGGTCTACAAATTGTGATCGAGTGCACAGTAGGAAAACTGGCAGAAGATGTGAAACGTGTTATAGCTTTGTAGAATATTTATTACTCTTTATATATTGAGACTTCTCTGAATCTAGCTGGCTTATGGGGGTTTGGAAGATTGGTTTGTAGCTTAGATCTTCATAATTATGTTACATCCTATATAAACTCAAGAAGAACCGGTCGAAACATGAAGATCTGACGAACGTACACGTTAATTACTTATGTTCACGTTCTGAGGAAACCGGTTTTGTTAAATCCAAACGGTACAGTGACACCAAAGCTAGTTAAATCCGGATTTTTCTGATTTACTGACTGCTTAGGGAAATGTTTACGACATACTAGGAAAAACTGACAAATCTATGATCATAAAGCATTATTAATTACCGGTTTCATCCGTCTCTTCTATTCTTTAGTTATGCCCTCCGCAGGACTTTGTGTAGAGTGCTCAGTCCCGTGTCTCTGTTTCTTTATTACACCAACTGTTAAACGATCAAAAAAAGTGGGCGTGTTCACTGCTGCTGTAATAGAGTGGTAGTTGTGGTGTCATGAACCAGAGTGACATAA
>NW_013697267.1:0-673 GCF_000517525.1 Limulus polyphemus | reverse complement strand
AAACTGCCCTGAAATATTGTGTTTTACAGCAGCTAATTAGTTAATGTCAAACTGCACTGAAATATTGTATTTTACAGCAGCTAATTGATAAATGTCAAAGTGCTCTGAAATTTTGTGATTTACAGCAGCTAATTATTTAATGTCAAACTGCTCTGAAATGTGTTTTACAGCAGCTAATTGAAAAATGTCAAACTGCCCTGAAATTTTGTTTTACAGCAATATTTCAGGGCAGTTTGACATTTTTCAATTAGCTGATTTCAGGGCAGTTTGACATTAACTAATTAGCTGCTGTAAAACAAGTTAATGTAAAACTGCCCTGAAATGTTGTGTTTTACAGCAGCTAATTGGGCAGTTTGACATTAACCAATTAGCTGCTGTAAAACACAACATTTCAGGGCAGTTTTACATTAACCCGAAATTTTGTGTTTTACAGCAACTAATTGGTTAATGTAAAACTGCCCTGAAATATTGTGTTTTACAGCAACTAATTGGTTCTGTTTTTTCGGAAACAATTTCTAGTTTGTATTCGTAGTTAAAAAATAACACCCATAACTATTCCACATTATGTTATCACCATAAATTCACCGTCTTAAGAAAAATCATTATCATATTTTACCGTACTAAAAAAAAATCATTATCATATCTTACTGTACTCAAGAAAAATCATTATCAT
>NW_013697266.1:0-673 GCF_000517525.1 Limulus polyphemus | reverse complement strand
CTTTAACACTTCACTATTTTGCAAGACCTGTGTGAACCCTGTGTATAGTCTACCTTAACACTTCACTATTTTACAAGACCTGTGTGATCCCTGTGTATAGTCCTGATCCCTGTGTATAGTCTACCTTAACACTTCACTATTTTACAGACCTGTGTGAACCCTGTGTATAGTCTACCTTAACACTTCAATATTTTATAAGACCTGTGTGAATCCTGTGTATAGTCTACCTTAACACTTCACTATTGTACAGTTTAGGATTACCACAGAGTGTTTATAAATTACTTCTGATAAAAAAAGCTACCTACAAACATCAAAACTAGTCTCCTGAATAACACAGAATTTAATATATGTGCATAGTTAGAAGTAAGTAATGTTAAAATATAAAATGCATTGATTTATCAAATTCATACCACTACTTTTACTGATATTTATGGCAGTAAATCCTGTAATATTTCACATGATTTTGAGATCCATATACTAAGCTAAGCATGTAAGTTAATCCTCATTATAATATACAAGTGGAATGCCCATCATAAGATGGTAAATAATGAGTAATTTTTATCTAAAATCATGTCTAAATAAATGTTCTATGAACATGTTTTCTAAAAATTTATTATAATCTAGTAACAATATATGTATGGAGAATGACAATCCTATTTCTAGTATCTCATGC
>NW_013697265.1:0-673 GCF_000517525.1 Limulus polyphemus | reverse complement strand
ATCTGGGTCTGCAATGCGAGCAAAAGAAAAAAAACGAAAAAAATATCATAAAAATAATAAATGTGGCGGCGCTACCACCTAGAGTAGGTAATGACAACAATTCAAATAGAAAAGTACATTGCAGAGAGTTTTGGTTTTTGAAATAATAATAAAATAACAATAATAAGGATTATCCTTTCTCATTAACCTCACTATTCTTTGATGGTCACCATACAAACCAAGTGTCACAAGACTACTTTCATCATAAAAACCAAGTGTCATAGCCAAGTGTCACAAGACTACTTTCATCATAAAAACCAAGTGTCATAGCCAAGTGTCACAAGACTACTTTCATCATAAAAACCAAGTGTCATAGCCAAGTGTCACAAGACTACTTTCATAATTAAAACCAAGTGTCATAGCCAAGTGTCACAAGGCTACTTTCATTATACAAACCAGGTGTTATAGCCACGTGTTACAAGGCTACTTTAATCATACAAAATAGGTGTCATAACCAAGTGTCACAAGGCTACTTTCATCATACAAACAAAGTGGTATAGCCAAGTGTCACAAAGCTACTTTCATCATACAAACCAGGTGTCATAGCCAAGTGTCACTAGGTTACATTCACCATACAAACCAGGTGTTATAGCCACGTGTTACAAGGCTACTTTAATCATACAAACCAGGTATC
>NW_013697264.1:0-673 GCF_000517525.1 Limulus polyphemus | reverse complement strand
GGGTTTTTTTTTTTTGCCTTGAAATACTGTTCATCAAAAATTAAACTAGTAATTCATAGGGTCCCTCAACAACGAAAATAATAATTCATATCGTCCCTTAACAACGAAACTAGTAATTCATAATGTCCATCAACAATGAAAACCAATAATTCTATCATCCCTTAACAACGAAACTAGTAATTCATAATGTCCATCAACAATGAAAACCAATAATTCATATCGTCCCTTAACAACGAAACTAGTAATTCATAATGTCTATCAACAATGAAAACCAATAATTCATATCGTCCCTTAACAACGAAACTAGTAATTCATAATGTCCATCAACAATGAAAACCAATAATTCATATCGTCCCTTAACAACGAAACTAGTAATTCATAATGTCCATCAACAATGAAAACCAATAATTCAATGATAAATTGCTTCAGTGAGTAAATCGTTGTTATTAACATGATAAAAATTAAAATTTGAATAAATTGATTTTCACAGATGATTTTTCTTTGTTCTGCAGTAAAAATATACTCTGAAACCTGGACGCTGTGCTTTTAGTGTGAGCTATCACTGCGATGATCTTTAGATGCCATTGTAAACACTCCATGACAAGACCAAGTATCCGAACGAAGCACTATTAGTTATACGTTGCCATACACTTCCCCCTTTTGTTTCATATAG
>NW_013697263.1:0-673 GCF_000517525.1 Limulus polyphemus | reverse complement strand
TGGTGTGTCAGGCTCTTTTAATAGGTACTTTAATAACTGAAACTGTGTAACTTCTTCGCTTTGAAAGAGGACCAATGTCAAAGGTTATTAAAGCATGGGAATTATCCCATACATCTCACCAGGGAGGATATCACGAGTAAACCTTGATGTCAAAATGTCCTCGAGGAAAAATAGCCTACCTCCAGGAACTTGGAAATGTTCTATAACAAAGAACTGAAGCAGTTCTAACAGCCAGAGTTGGAACAACACGTTATTAAACCTCCTCCATAGCGTACTTCTTATCATTTTGTTTAACCCTATTTATACACAGCTATTCGAAGGTATAGTAGCACGCAGCTAGTTTTTGTAATATTTTCTTCTAATTTTATACTCGTATACAATTAAAAGTAATTAATGCATTTTAATAACTTCACCTTTTGTATCATTGAGAACTGATCCAACATAATCTAATTATACAACAAACAACACGAAAGTAAAATACTTTTAAATTAGAAGAAAAAAAACGTACACATAGATTACCGATGTCCACAATTCTGTAGTGCATGGTTGTCAAACTTTTCAGGTCGCACCCCCTTTCTTCTTTGTAATACTCTACCCCCTCCAAAGAAACGTTCATCTCATTTAAACCGTTATATATATATATATATATACATACACACACACACACCACATA
>NW_013697262.1:0-673 GCF_000517525.1 Limulus polyphemus | reverse complement strand
GCAAGCATATTTGGTGGGACGTGGATTCAAACCCACAACTCTCAGGTTGCGAGTCGAGCACCCTAACTACCTGACCATGCAGGGCAATGGTCTCCAAAGGTCCAAATAATAAGTGAAAAAAATGCTTTATGTAGAGTTTGACAAGAAAAGTACATTATATCTCAACTTTTGATCAATGATTACTTCAACTCCTTTTAATACTAGATTTAATGTTATTGCTTAATAGATAAAACGACAATAAATATGCTACTTACTCTGGATCTTCTGAAATATTCAAACAGGCATGAATGCCAAATAATATTTCTTTGAAGAAATCCAGCCTCTTTTGTTCAAACTCCTGACATTTGTCAAACACAAATGTCATATCTTCCATGTACTTGGCATTATAATCATTGATCTCTCGAAGAGCTTGTTCGTAACGTTCCTTGGTACGCTGAACATCATCCTTACATTTTGCCACCCTATCTTGCATTTTTTTTACCTAGAGAAAATAAACTCCATTAATAATGCCAACAACTGTTCATTCCAGATTTGACTGACTCACAATACAATAGTAAAATTCATGCATTGGTAGAATTGAATTTTGTTACCCAGATTGCACGCAATAGCTTACTAGTTATAAGAATGATACAAAGTTAGAAAAGATAGTTCACAGTGTCCTCTTATGACAGAA
>NW_013697261.1:0-673 GCF_000517525.1 Limulus polyphemus | reverse complement strand
GATCCGTCGACAATCTCTCTTGTGGGGACAGCTATAACTTGTTTGATCCGTCGACAATCTCTCTTGTGGGGACAGCTATAACTTGTTTGATACGTCGACAATCTCTCTTGTGGGACAGCTATAACTTATTTGATGCGTCGACAATCTCTCTTGTGGGGACAGCTATAACTTATTTGATGCGTCCAGTTTTTCGATCTGCAGGATCATCATTAAGTCTTGTCTAGTTTACAGTTTTTGATCTATAGGATCATCATTATGTCTTACCTAGTTCTGGATGACTATAATTATCGAGATAAATCGACGCATCAAATAAGTTATAGCTGTCCCCACAAGAGAGATTGTCATCATCATTAAGTCTAGTGTAGTTTACAGTTTTTCGATCTGCAGGATCATCATTAAGTCTAGTGTAGTTTACAGTTTTTCGATCTGCAGGGTAAACTACACAAGACTTAATGATGATCCTGCAGATCGAAAAACTGTAAACTACACAAGACTTAATGATGATCCTGCAGATCGAAAAACTGTAAACTACACAAGACTTAATGATGATCCTGCAGATCAAAAACTGTAAACTAGACTAGACTTAATGATGATCCTGCAGATCAAAAACTGTAAACTAGACTAGACTTAATGATGATCCTGCAGATACAAAAACTGTAAACTAGACTAGACT
>NW_013697260.1:0-673 GCF_000517525.1 Limulus polyphemus | reverse complement strand
GTCGTTAGTGTGTATACAATACCATGTTGTTAATATGTATACAATACCATGTTGTTAATATGTATACAATACCATGTTGTTAATATGTATACAATACCATGTTGTTAATGTGTATACAATACCATGTTGTTAATGTGTATACAATATCATGTTGTTAATGTATATACAATACCATGTTGTTAATGTGTATACAATACCATGTTGTTAATGTGTATACAATATCATGTTGTTAATGTGTATACAATATCATGTTGTTAATATGTATACAATATCATGTTGTTAATGTATATACAATACCATGTTGTTAATGTGTATACAATACCATGTTGTTAATGTGTATACAATATCATGTTGTTAATATGTATACAATATCATGTTGTTAATGTATATACAATACCATGTTGTTAATGTGTATACAATACCATGTTGTTAATGTGTATACAATACCATGTTGTTAATGTGTATACAATACTGTGTTGTTAATGTGTATACAATACCATGGTGTTAATGTGTGTACAATACCATGTTGTTAGTGTGTATACAATACTGTGTTGTTAATGTGTATACAATACCATGGTGTTAATGTGTATACAATACCATGTTGTTAATGTGTATACAATACTATGTTGTTAATGTGTATACAATATTATATTGTTAATGTGTACACAATACT
>NW_013697259.1:0-673 GCF_000517525.1 Limulus polyphemus | reverse complement strand
AAAAACAAACAAACTTTATTTAACCTAATAAACAATAGTTTCTCCGTTAATTTAAATCTAGGCTAATCTCTTTAATTCCGAGGGTTATCTTTTATGTTGGGATAGGTGGGGGAACGAATTGATATTTTATATTTTATAAGTACAAACTGCATAGTGAAAACATTAATTGTTGTGTCTCAAGACTGACTTGAAATATTGTTTGTGTGTTCCTCTTCGACATACATGTTCTCTTTTTCTGTAAATATTCAATAATATGCAAGTCTATGTCTATCACACGTAAACCTATTGTGTAGACTACAAACTACAGTTGAAAGATAATTGTTTTATTATTTGTTTTGTTTTTTACGCAAAGCTACACAACGAATTGTTTGTGCTATGGCCACCACAGGTATCAAAACTCAGTTTTTAACGTTATAAGCCTTCAGACTTACCACTGAGCTACTGGGAGGAGGGAGGCCAATGATATGATATCGCCAGTTAAGACTTCTTAACTTCTGCTGTTGTTTTTTTCTGGTGGTGGGGGAGGGAATAATATGATATCACCAGTTAAGACTTCTTAACTTCTGCTGTTATTTTTTGGAGGGGAGGGGGCGAATGATATGGTATCACCAGTTAAGACTTCTTAACTTCTGCTGTTGTTTTTTTCTGGTGGGGGGGGGGGTCAGTATGATAT
>NW_013697258.1:0-673 GCF_000517525.1 Limulus polyphemus | reverse complement strand
CAGATAGCTCTCGTGTAACTTTGAGACGAAATCCATAACAAACAATCAAACAGACGCTTCTAATATTTTTAACACAATATAATATTGTTTTGAAGACAGCGAAGCTTGATATTTTGCTTAACAACAGTCGGTTCTAAAACTAATGTTTCGCTGTTTTCCTGGACGTTAACATTTTAAAACTTAAAGAATAGACCTACTAATTTACTATCTAACGTTCCATATCTGCCCCAGGCGGCTCAGCGATGAACCTAAGGTCTTATAACGCTTAAAAATCATGTTTCCATACAGATAACTTTGTTCTTTATAACAAACAAGTTTACCATCTGCTCGACAGGGACAAAAACGTAAGCCACTAATATATACTTTGAATTTTGTCTAACCTGGACTGTCTCGAATTTTGATGAACTTAGACTCGTTTAATTTGATATATTATTGAACACACATTCACCTACATAGTCTAAATTTATGTTTTTGGAATTTTTGCAATTGATATCTTTTAGGCGAACATCATTGAAGGCTATTACCAGACTAAATATTACAGTGATGTCTCTTACTGGCTAGACGTGTAACGTATACATACAATAATGTCCCTTATTGGCTAGACCTGTAACACATAAAAACAGTAATGTCCTTTATTGACTAGACGTGTAACATGTATATTCCATAATGCCCC
>NW_013697257.1:0-673 GCF_000517525.1 Limulus polyphemus | reverse complement strand
CATACATATATATTAATTATATATATACTATACAGGTAACATTCTACATTGTTGCAAGCTGAACTTCCTTCTTCATCCTGGGATGGTTACGTGGATCACGTTGATGATATTGTTCGAACAGGATTTTTCAAAACTATCTACTGTAGTTTGAGTTACTTTCTGGAGAACACTGACCCCAAGGCTAAACAACAGGTAGTTTTGGTAAACTTTTTGAACTTAGTTGTTTTGTAAGACTTATGAGTTAAATATTAGTTTAGTTTTCAACAAAATTTAAATGAGTATCAGAAAATAATTCCTTCAGTTGAATGGAGCTTCTCTTTTTTTTAAATTAAGTTCCAGAGAAGGTACTAAAGCTGATTTATCTGTAATATTCAGTAATTAATAAATATAAACATGATCTTTTCTCAAGAAAATATATATTTTACAAATGGTTCACATGTAAAATTAAAATATTAATTTTAAATGAATTTTAAAATAAAACTTGTACAAATATTAAATAAGTGATTGTATTAGCACTAACTTGAAGGGTATCCCCTAATTGGTGGTTAGAGCTACATTTCTGTTTCTAAATAAAACTTGTTTAAATATTAAATAAGTGATTGTATTTCCACTAACTTGAAGGGTATCTCCTAATTGGTGGTTAGAGCTACATTTCTGTTTCTAAATAAAACTT
>NW_013697256.1:0-673 GCF_000517525.1 Limulus polyphemus | reverse complement strand
GATTATGAGAATTAAATAAGAGTCATTTGCAGGATAATAATTGTCGAAAGCATTTACGCAAATCAATTATAGAAGTAAAAACTACAATACAATACCATGTTTAGCTTTAAGTTGTTCACTAAAGATTAAAAGATCTATATGCAAATATCGGCAACAAACAAGCTCTCAACAAAGATATGCCAACATATCTATAGAGATGTAGGAATATATTTTCTACTAATGAATTAACATAGTCATTTACATAGATCTTTTAATCTTTAGTGAACAACTTAAAGCTAAACATGAGATTTAAATAAGAGTCCTTTGCTTAAGTATATAAAGTTTGTTCAATTTGTTTATCGATATTTTAGTCTATTTACCAGTGCCACACACATACAATTGGTGTGGACTATTTCAACATATTACTTTTGCATATCAACTGATGGCAGGTTTAGAAAGCTTTGACCCTTGTGTTTTCTTAAGGCGAAAACAAGAAATACATTTGTTTCTAAAAACTGACGGACGAATCAGAAATTCTATTTCTGTATGTTTCTAAACACTATATCATTTAACCTTATTAGCTTTCCATAGCATTAAACACATTTTTCAAAAAAGAATTTGTTTGTTTGAAGTTATGTACAAAGCTATACAATGGTTTCTAGCGTTGTAAGACCGCAGACATACCGTTGTGCCA
>NW_013697255.1:0-673 GCF_000517525.1 Limulus polyphemus | reverse complement strand
TATCTAAAGGTCCGCCAGAAAGTTATTTATTCATAACAGATAAACATTTTATCCAGGATTTTACTTTAAAAGAGAAAAAGTATCCCAAACATCAATAGTAACGACCAAAGTCATACAGAAGCCATGTAAAAATGGAACCGGTAATAATGCAAAGTGGGGAAAAACGACACACCAAATATGACACCGCTTTATCCCAAAATGATAAAAAAAATTATAAATAAATTATATGTTTATAGTTTTGGGGTAATATTTCTTTTTCTCATTTTGCATTATTACTAGTTATATTTTTAGTGCTTGTTGCAGTATCAATAATGCCTTTATTAGCGAACATCAGTCAAGCTGCATTAATAATGCCTTTATTAGCAAACAACAGTCAAGCAGTATTAATAAATGCCTGTATTAACGAACAACGGTCAAGCTGTATTAATTAATAATGTGTTTATTAGTGGACATCAGTTGAGCAGTATCAATAATGCCTTTACTAGCGAACATCAGTCAAGCTGTATTAATTAATAATGTATTTTTTGTGAACATCAGTTGAGCAGTTTTAATGATGCCTTTATCAACGAACAAAATTCAAGCTGTATTAATAAATGCCTTTATTAACGAACATCAGTAAAGCTACCCTGGTTGAACTGAGAACGCAATGTCTGTTACGTGCATTCGTCGGTAC
>NW_013697254.1:0-673 GCF_000517525.1 Limulus polyphemus | reverse complement strand
TTATGCGCAGTAAATAGTAGCCGTGGGGAAAGGGTTTTAAGTTACGGTCGACAAAAGTTTTAAACCACCAACAACATATTCTGTAGAAAACTTTTTATATTTCAATCTTGGTCTAAATCTTTGTTTGTTTGTTATTAAGCACAAAGCTCTACAATGGGATATGTGTGCTTTGCACACCACGGGTATCCAACTCCAGTTTTTAGCATCAGAAATCTTCAGACCTGCTGCTGAGCCACTGTGGGGCTCATCATTGTCCTGTTCTTCTGTTGAGAATGGTGAATCCGATAGTTAAGCGAATCATCTGTTGTGATACACATTAAGAATATTATAATAATTGATAGCATAAAAATAATTCTATAATATATAAGATCATTTCGTTTGATAACAAATATTTGTTGAGAAATATACCCAAATTTTCATTTACAAGAATATAAGTATGATAATTTCATTATTGTCCATACTGTTAAGCTATTCATGTTATGTTTCATTAAAAAAAATAACGTATTTTGTTTCAACATTACAGTATTTGCTAACCTTAATAGGCTGTAAATCCTGAAAGTTGTTTTGGGGCTTCGTGTTATAGTGTTAACGTGACTTTCAGCATATACTAATAGGTCGTCAAGAAATTAATATCGCGTTTTGGAACAATTTCATTACCTCCCCCCCCCCCACG
>NW_013697253.1:0-673 GCF_000517525.1 Limulus polyphemus | reverse complement strand
GTATAACATTTAAACAAGTCATTTATATAACGATAGCTAGAAAGTTATGTTAATTATTGTTTTATCATTATAGTTAGGATAAAAACAAACAAAAACAAAAGTGATGAACAAGAGGTGGATACAATAAGTGTTAATAAAATGGTAAAACTGGCAGGAGCTGAAAGAGTTAATCATCCTGGCGTGAGTATTACTGAATTATTCTTGGTTACATTCGTAACAAAACTGTGAAAATTATCTTATGTTTCTATCAATAGCTTTTTATACGGTATTTTTAACCTTAACGGTATGCTTAAGATATGATGCCTCCCAATGGCACAGCGGTTAAATCTTCGGGCTTATAACGATAAACCCGAGTTTCGATACCCATGATAGGTACCGTACAGATAGCCCATTGAATAGCTTTGTGCTTAATAATAATAATAAGATGCGACACAAGAAATTAATGACAAGCTCAGATAACTCAACGAATTGAATAGTTATCCGTTATATAGGATTGCTGCCCAGAAAGAGGGCAACCTGTAAACAACACTAGCCGCCTACATAGCTACTCTTAGCCAAATACTTAGATTGACTGCCACTTATATAAGGTGCTCACAACTGAAAGTATTCAGCGACATACTGTAATTTCTCTACGAACCTCTGTGCAGTAACCTTGGCTTGTTTACTTTACCAC
>NW_013697252.1:0-673 GCF_000517525.1 Limulus polyphemus | reverse complement strand
GCTTATTTTTGACATTACCAGTTGTGGCATATTTTGAACTTAACTACTCTTATCTAATGGGTTTTTGCTACTGCTGTCACGCCAACCATAAGCCATGACTAGTTAATCGATTTGTTACAGTACATTACTAATAAGGCTTAAATATTTAATAATAGGACTACGTAAACCATGCTGGCTTGGATCATGTTGACAGAAGACATTAACTACCGGAAGTGAGGTTTTGAGAACTCTACCTGGGATGTTCGTGCACCGACATTTTTCAAAACGCGTGTATGCACACATGTAATACGTGTGTGAGCATTATGCTATATTAGCGTCGTATATAAACTTACCGCTGACTCACTGAATCTGTTCAAACAAAAAAAAAGACAGGAAAATATAAGTAATGAATAACCGTAACTCCAAAACTGGTGCTGCAGAATAAGTTTTATTTAATTATTTATTCTGGGCTATCAAAAACAAAAATGCGTGTACACACGTATTTGATCTAATGTATATGATATTATTAACCACCAAACATGAAATATAATCACCAAGTGTTTGAAATAAAATAGTTTAAAATAGCTGAAACTTTGTTCGGCAACCTGTCTGGAGAGCGGGTCGTTAGGCAGCGTTTCGATCCACAAACATGAAATTGACTCGGTGAGAGGGAGAGGGGGGAGGGGGGGGGTAT
>NW_013697251.1:0-673 GCF_000517525.1 Limulus polyphemus | reverse complement strand
TCAATAGTAACACATCCAGAATACGGCAACATTAGGGTTATTGAAGATTATCAACCACGTTCATCAATAGTAACACATCCAGAATACGGCAACATTAGGGTTATCAGCCAGTCTCGCGTTTCTTTGTTTATAATTAAATTGGTTTCTGATTTGTTTTTATCCCCAAAAGTAACCGTGCTGATAATCAGATGACGACGTTTTATGTTTCAAATGTGTATACAGAACTTTACGACAAATAGAGTCTATAGCATGATTGAAACGTATGACGTCAAATTTCAACGTGCATGAAAACTTGAACGTGCAACTTACGCTATCTACTAACAAATATATATATATCATGTATTTTGTACAGAACCAAAAAATTGTTTCCATTTTTTTTCTTTGTGATATTACACACGATAGCTGAAGGCAAGATTATACTGTGTACCAAGGATCCTTATCATTTGTTTGCTTCAGAATGTTCACACAAAGATACCTTTATTTTGAATTGATAGACTAGAGGGAAAGCAGATAGTCAACAGTACCCACCACTTATATTATACCCACAGATAGTCAATAGTACCCACCACTTATATTATACCCACAGATAATCAACAGTACCCACCACTTATATTATACCCACAGATAGTCAACAGTACCCACCACTTATATTATACCCAAAGATAGTCAACAG
>NW_013697250.1:0-673 GCF_000517525.1 Limulus polyphemus | reverse complement strand
ACCATATATATATATCCTGGTAAATAAAAACTTCTGATTAAAAATTCACAACAATTAAAAATTCACAACGATATATATATATGGTATATAAAAACTTGTGATTAAAACGTCCCCACGATATATATATGGTAAATAAAAACTTCTTAAAAACTTCTTATTAAAAATTCACAACGATATATATATATATGGTAAATAGAAATTTCTGATTAAAAATTCACAACGATATATATATGGTAAATAAAAAATTCTGATTAAACATTCATATCGATATATATATGGTAAATAAAATCCTCTTATTAACAATTCACAACGATATATATATATATATGGTAAATAAAAATTTCTGATTAAAATTGACAACGATATACATATTTACCATATATATATCGTGAGGACTTTTTAATCACAAGTTTTTATATACCATATATATATATCGTTGTGAATTTTTAATTAGAAGTTTTATTTACCATATATATATCGTTGTCAATTTTAATCAGACGTTTTTTAACGTATTTATATATCGTTGTGAATTGTTAATCAGAACTTTTTATTTACCATATATATATATATATATCGTTGTGAATTGTTAATAAGAGGATTTTATTTACCATATATATATCGATATGAATGCTTAATCAGAAGTTTTTATTTATTATATATATATCGTTGTGAA
>NW_013697249.1:0-673 GCF_000517525.1 Limulus polyphemus | reverse complement strand
AATGTTAATTATGTAGTGAACAGGTAATGGTTGTGAATGTTAATTATGTAGTAAACACGTAATGGTTATTAATGTTAATTATGTAGTGAACACGCAATGTTGTGAATGTTAATTATGTAGTGAACACGTAATGGTTATTAATGTTAATTATGTAGTGAACAGGTAATGGTTGTGAATGTTATGTAGTGAACACGTAATGGTTATTAATGTTAATTATGTAGTGAACACGTAATGTTGTGAATGTTAATTATGTAGTAAACAGGTAATGGTTGTGAATGTTAATTATGTAGTGAACACGTAATGGTTATTAATGTTAATTATGTAGTGAACACGTAATGTTGTGAATGTTAATTATGTAGTGAACACGTAATGGTTGTGAATGTTAATTATGTAGTAAACAGGTAATGGTTGTGAATGTTAATTATGTAGTGAACACGTAATGGTTATTAATGTTAATTATGTAGTGAACAGGTAATGGTTATTAATGTTAATTATGTATTGAACACGTAATGGTTATTAATGTTAATTATGTAGTGAACACGTAATGGTTATTAATGTTAATTATGTAGTGAACAGGTAATGGTTGTTAATGTTAATTATGTAGTGAACACGTAATGGTTGTGAATGTTAATTATGTAGTGAACAGGTAATGGTTGTTAATGTTAATTATGTA
>NW_013697248.1:0-673 GCF_000517525.1 Limulus polyphemus | reverse complement strand
AGACTCTTCAGCTATTAAACGTAAACATATAGCGGTATTGGTTAATGTGGATAATTGTTATGTTATTGTCCAGGTCTAGACGTTTTAAACTGTACAGTTGCCTTGTATTAGATAATTATATCACAGATAGAAATCATTGTTAAGGAACTATATCAGTGATGTTAATAGAATCTTTTCCCCTGTTAATGATATAATTACCTAAGACTAGGTGTATGTATTGTCTATTTTACCTATTAGTGATATAATTACCTAATACTAGGCAATCGTACCGTTTATTTTCCCATTTAGTGATATAATTACCTAATACTAGGCAATCGTAGTGTTTATTTTCCCTATTAGTGATATAATTACTTAATACATGGCAACTGTACAGTTTATTTTCGCAATTAGTGACATAAATACCTAAAACTAACCAATTGTACCGTTTATTTTCCCTATTAGTGACATAATTACCTAAGAATAACCAATTGTACAGTTTATTTTCCCTATTAGTGATATAATTACCTAAGACTAACCAATTGTACCGTTTATTTTCCCTATTAGTGACATAATTACCTAAGACTAACCAATTGTACCGTTTATTTTCCCTATTAGTGATATAATTACCTAATACTAGGGAATTGTACCGTCTATTTCCCCTATTAATGATATAATTACCTAAGACTAGGTGTAT
>NW_013697247.1:0-673 GCF_000517525.1 Limulus polyphemus | reverse complement strand
AGAATGCAAGAGATACCGAGATGGATACCTAGCGTCTCCACGTCATTATTGTTTTTTAAAAACCTCCTACACATATGAAACTAATTTTCATATCTTCTCGAAATCAAAGGCTAAGGGTGGTCGTTACTGTTAACCTCTTACTTTTGCGTTGTCTCTGTTTTCCTAATACACACACTCAACTGATTTCATGATGCTTATCATTAAGAAAAGTAGTGAATTATTCAGCTAACATCGATCAAAACCTGATCTATATTAAGGAGAACCTAATATTGGAGTAACTTAAAACCCTAATAGTTATTGCATTTTAATTTTCCTATATATAGTGATCAAATGTGCAGTCAACCAAATCTCTTGGATGAGAGCGTAAATGCATTATGATTGCCTACTGGGCCTTTACACCCGTATCTTGTCAACCCATGTATTATTTCAATAAGGAAAATTACATTGTGTTTATTTGTAAACAGATGACACTGACTACAATGTATTGTTGAAAAAAATGTTTGGGTTTCGATGCAATAGGTGCCTCCAGCATAATAAAGCGCTCAGGTTTCTTTTATGGGGGGGGGGGGGGGGTGGGGAGTAATTGATATTGCAATGAAAAGTTGTACAAAAGGAATATTCTAAACTTAATTTAGAACAATGCGTATGGTGACTTAAATAAATACACCTTTTT
>NW_013697246.1:0-673 GCF_000517525.1 Limulus polyphemus | reverse complement strand
TATAAACAAATACTTGAGTACCACTAGAGAAGGTTTATCATCAGGAGAGATGGACCTGAGTACCACTAGAGAAGGCTATCAGGAGAGATGTAACTATAAACAAATACTTGAGTACCACTAGAGAAGGTTTATCATGAGGAGAGATGTAACTATAAACAAATACCTGAGAACCACTAGAGAAGGTTTATCATCAGGAGAGATGTAACTATAAACAAATAATTGAGTACCACTAGAGAAGGTTTATCATGAGGAGAGATGTAACTATAAACAAATACCTGAGAACCACTAGAGAAGGTTTATCATCAGGAGAGATGTAACTATAAACAAATACTTGAGTACCACTAGAGAAGGTTTATCATCAGGAGAGATGTAACTATAAACAAATAATTGAGTACCACTAGAGAAGGTTTATCATCAGGAGAAATGTAACTATAAAAAAAATAACTGAGTACCACTAGAAAAGATTTATCATCAGGAGAGATGTAACTATAAACAAATACTTGATTTCCACTAGAAAAGGTTTATCATCAGGAGAGATGTAACTATAAACAAATAATTGAGAACTACTAAAGAAGGTTTATCATCAGGAGAGATGTAACTATAAACAAATACCTGAGTACCACTAGAGAAGGTTTATCATCAGGAGAAATGTAACTATAAACAAACACCTGAG
>NW_013697245.1:0-673 GCF_000517525.1 Limulus polyphemus | reverse complement strand
CTTCTTCCTACATCGTACCCGCAATATAATCAAATTCGGTAAACCTTTGTTGTCGTTTTTAAATCTTTTAAACTCTAGTTCTGTAAACTTCAATTCTTTTATATTTTTGAAAATTATTTGAAATGCTGGCTGCCCCCAGTTCAACTAAAGCCCGAAATTGCAAAAATACCAAAACATTTTCTGCTATATTTCCAGAAAATATATTTCAGTTCAAGAAGAAATAACATCACACACAAAGTAAAGGTAGCTTACTGCCATTATTTTGGGTGTAAAATTGGTGGTCAAGAAAAACATTGGGCTCCACATGTGTGTTGGGGCTCCACATGTGTGTTGTACAGTTTGTATATCTGAATTTACACAGTGGCTGAATAATAAGAGAGCAAGTGTGCCATTTACAGTTCTCATGATATGGCATGATTCCAAAGACCTGACTGTTAGTTTTACATGACTAATGTTTTTGGATATTCAGGTAAAACTAAACAATACATTAAAAACCCAGATATTGCATCTGCAATGAAACCAGTACCTCCTAGGGATGATCTTCCAGTTCCACATCCACTAGCAATTCTATTCCTGTGGCACCTCAACATAAACTGCCTCATCTGATGACACAAGAAGAGCTAAATGATTTGATTCCTGACTTCAAATTTGATGACGAGGAGCCCATTTTGAG
>NW_013697244.1:0-673 GCF_000517525.1 Limulus polyphemus | reverse complement strand
AAGATCTATAGCACTCTTGGCTTCTGAAAAGTACAGGTGAATTCTCATCAATCACGCCATTCTCTTAGGAACATGACTCACTAATGTTTTAGCAAGACAGTAATCCCAAGAATCTCGATGGTAAAAAAGCCAGTGGCACAACCACAGTCATAGCTTTACCTGCATAGTCATGATATGAAGAGTCTTGTAACAAAGTGATAAAGTTAAAGGGTGAACAAATAACTTGGTTGAATTGTGGGGAATAATACAGTGCATTTGAAACAATGTTCCCCAATGGTACGCTGACAAACTGTACGGTGGCATGAAGACAAGGTTTGACGCTCTGTAAAGCAAAGGACTGTCATATAAAAGAAATTCTATTACACAATACAACTTTTATTTTGCATTTTCTATGTTTTGAACCATTAACAAATTCACCATTACTTGTTGTTTGCGACTCTTGTATGTGTATATTTATGTATTATTAAACATTTAAATAAATACCGTTAATGAAACTAGCTTTACTTACAAAGCACATAAAAAACTTCATTTCACGCACTGTCACAGATTTCCTATCAGCTAGACTACCTTGTGTAAGAAGTCAGTAGTGCATAACTTTACTGATAAGTAACCAATAAGACAAGGATAAATAAAAAACTTAATGGATTAGATAATGTAAAAAATTAAACAAAAC
>NW_013697243.1:0-673 GCF_000517525.1 Limulus polyphemus | reverse complement strand
ATACAGGGAGAGATCTGTGGAAGACCATGGTCACTGATGTCCTGTTTGGATATGGTACATACAGTGGGAGAGATCTGTGGAAGACTATGGTCACCAACGTTCTGTTTGGATATGATACATAGAGAGAAAGGGAGATACTGTTATGAGTTATAGTATGGAAACTCTGATGGTTACTTTGTGGTTATGAACTTGGTCACACCAACTGATCTCGTAGAGAGGGGGTTCATACGCTCCATCTCCATCCACGTACTACTCTGTCTCATTCCTGCATGGCTCTCACAAGACATTTTAAAAATGTATATATATATTTATAGTTTCTCTCCACAGTCTCTTGCCGCCATAGATATTTATTGCATCGTCTATTGAACGTTTCTCTTCTGAGAAGTTTACAGTCTACCTAAAGGTAGCGAGATGGTTTTGGTTCCTCCTGAAAAGAAGCAAGATAACATCCCACCTCTTCCTGCCTTACTTCAAGCTCTAGGTATGGTACTTGTTCATTCGAACTGTAGTGAGAAACTGAACCCATGACCATTCAGCAAGTTTGAATAAATTATGTTAGTGCTGAGGATATTGATAAAGTGGCTTGGGAAATTAACGTTTGTTTATTATTAAAAATGGGGTTCATTGTCACCTCCTAACATCCCATCCTGGCAACGACCTTGCATGTTTGTTT
>NW_013697242.1:0-673 GCF_000517525.1 Limulus polyphemus | reverse complement strand
GCATTAAGATTTTTTTTTACATAAACAATTGTTAAAATTATGTTAAATCTCATTTGCTAAAAAATTCCAACCAGAACATCACCTTTCTCCAGTTATACCTGTTTTAGTTGCTAAAAATATGTTACTTTCAACAGGCTGGAGGTGTCTCATGTGTTAACGTGCTCAGGAGTTTCGTGATTCTCGACTTCTTGTCGCACTTCAATTTTCTTACTCTAAATTGTATTTCTTGACCACAGTAAGACTCCTTAATTTCATCGTGAAGTTAATACCTAATGCATGAGAACTTCTACGTAACCCACAATTAACTTGTTTATTACAATATTCACAAAATGTCATATCTTTTCGAAAATCCTACTACATGTTCCACTTCAGCTAACTCAACCCTCAGACGATATCATAAGATAAGAAGAAACTAGTGATACAAATGATGTAGCAAGTCAACAAATTATTGCCATTTTGCTGCATCTGGTTGACAGTTTAAGATATTATAACATTTTCAAAGCATGAAATCACGAATTAATAGACTAGTTATATTAACTGTTAAAGTTTTCTCAACAAAGTTTTCTCAACATAAAGCACAATAGATGCAATGGAGAAGAAGTGGATTTATAGTTTAGGTTTGCCACACCGCAAAAAACTGACTATGGTAACATATATATATCACGTTGAAAGT
>NW_013697241.1:0-673 GCF_000517525.1 Limulus polyphemus | reverse complement strand
TCTAGTGTAAGAAGGACTAAATAAACCGTTATAAAAGTCCAAAAAAATTAGTGTTAGAAGGACAAAAAAGGCCGTTATTAAAGCCGCAAAAATCTATTCGAAGAAGGACTAAAAATATCATCATGAATGTCAAAAAATCTAGTGAAACAAGGACTAAAAAGACCGTTATCAAAGTCGACAAAATCTAGTGAAACAAGGACTAAAAAGACCGTTATCAAAGTCGACAAAATCTAGTGTAACTAGGATTAAAAATACCGTTATCAAAGTCAACAAGATCTAGTGGAAGAAGGAAAAAATAAACCGTTATCATAATCGACAAAATCTAGTGTAAGAAGGACTAAATAAACCGTTATCAAAATCTACAAAATCTAGTGTAAAAAGGATTAAAAAGACCGTTATCATAGTCGACAATATCTTGTGTAAGAAGGACAAGAAAGACTGTTATAAAAGTAAAAAAAAATCTAGCTGAAGAAAGACTAAAAAGATCATTATGAAAAACAAAAATATCTAGTGTAATAAGGACTAAAAAGACCGTAATCAAAGTAGACAAAATCTAATGTAAGAAGGACTAAAAAATACCGTTATCAAAGTCGAAAAAAATAATGTAAGACGGACTAAATAGACCCATATGAAAGTCAACAAACTCTATTGTAAGAACGTTTAAAAAACAATT
>NW_013697240.1:0-673 GCF_000517525.1 Limulus polyphemus | reverse complement strand
TATATATATATATATATATATATATAATACCGCGTGACGAAATTTAAAATAAAATATCCAGAACAGCAAAAGATTTATATGGATACAAGGTTCGATATTTTTACGTGTTCTCTTCGGTCCATCTTGTACACCGGTAAGTCTACGGATTTATAACGATAAAATTAGGGGTTCGATTTCGCTCGGTGGACACAACAGATGTGGATTTTCAATAAACACACACAGTCCATCTTTTGTTTAACATTTATTTTTCACATATAGTCCAAGTTCGATACATATAACTTTGATAACTGTTCTACACTTACAATCATACACGCATTTTAATATAAGTTAAACATTGAAACAAAGGGCGTATTCAGGCCCACCAGTCAAGGGTTTTGAAGAAGGTCAATCAATATCCATACTAAGTATCTGGATCTCGCACAGTTATCCCACAGAATGAGGAATTTTAGTCATTGCGAAGGGCGTCAGAATTTATTCGTCTCTGACAAGTTTCCGGGTTGCGAGATGATTAGAAAACGTATTTCATGTCACGAGCCTCAAGGCCAGGTAGATAGTCGATAAGTTTTAAGTTAGGCACTAATAAAAAAAGTTTTCCAAAGGACGCAGAATATTCGAGCTGACCTAGTAGTTGACAGGTCATAGATTCTCCTTTCTTTGATTATATTACTGAAAA
>NW_013697239.1:0-673 GCF_000517525.1 Limulus polyphemus | reverse complement strand
TCTGTCACTCTCTTCAGTAAAACGCAGCGATTGTTTCATTACTGTCAATGTGTAGTTCATATTATCTGTCACTCATCTCTATACCTTTGACCTAAAGTTCACTTTCTTCTGTAAATCACCAGATCATTAGGAGAATCTGATGTATGCTAGTCTCCGACTGTTATCTTCCCTTCTCTTCATGAAGCTCGAATCTAGATAAGTAGACTTATTTGTGATTCTGTTCTGTAGCTAGTTCATGTTGCCTTTCATTCTACAGTAAGTCTGCGTCTACATCACTAAAATTACGTCACTTCCTGAAGTACGTTGCAGTGTTTAGTTCACTAGTATTATCTCTGTAGTACATCAGAATACGTACATTGAAGCTGTCCGAGTCCTGCGGGTAATGACAGGGCTTGGAATGTGGCTTAGAGGATTACCATCCGAAGAAAGCGGGAACATCAGTGGTTTCTCAGGCTGAGAATGACGACGATTGTTCGCATGATACGACATCTGAAGAAAACAATACACTCAAAGTTCACAACACTATAGGTAATAATCACTATTAACTACCGTACTGCCCTTAATTAAAGACCCCTCTATAATTATCCCCCCGGTATTTTTATAAAACTTACTTTATGTGACAGCAATGGTAATCCAACATATAAACCATTTTTATTACCATTACTTTCATTTG
>NW_013697238.1:0-673 GCF_000517525.1 Limulus polyphemus | reverse complement strand
CTATCACTGTTTCTATTATTGTGTATTGTATTTATAGCCAGCAGAAGATACATGCACTAGAACATACCACACAGTGTCAACAATGTTGTGTTCTTCAATAACTGTAAACAACTTGCTAGCCCTTCAGTCTCTAGATTTAAATGGGGTGGTCACTAAGAAGTTGAAAACATTTGAAAGGGATTCGTGACTCTTACTTTCTGAGCTATTGGGTGGATTTTTAATTCAAATGTCTTTTATACTCTATTTAAATGGATAGAAACAGTGATAGCTACAGCGGGAATTTCAAAAATGTATACTTACTGTAGACAATCTCTATCTTTTTATTAGGTAGTGCAGACAGCAGAGTTCATTACTGGAGAGACTAAGAGGATGATGTTGCCACAAGTTAGCGAACTGGTTGACATGTTTTCTCTATAACTGACCAGTTAGAGAACTAGGTCGTGTTTTCTGTGTAACTAACAAGTTAGAGAACTGGACCATGTTTTCTCTGTAACTGACCAATTAGAGAACTGAATCATGTTTTCTGTGTAACTGACCAGTTAGAGAACTGGATCATGTTTTCTGTGTAACTAACAAGTTAGAGAACTGGACCATGTTTTCTCTATAACTGATCAGTTAGAGAACTGGATCGTGTTTTCTGTGTAACCGACCAGTTAGAGAACTGAATCATGTT
>NW_013697237.1:0-673 GCF_000517525.1 Limulus polyphemus | reverse complement strand
AGTCACTGTATTGAGATTAAAAACGATAAAAAGTGACTATTGTTAATGTTTTATCGTTTTTAATCTCAATAAAGTGACTATTGTTAGATGTTTTATCGTTTTTAATCTCAATACAGTGACTATTGTTAGATATTTTATCATTTTTAATCTCAATAAAATGACTACTGTTAATGTTTTACCGTTTTTAATCTCAATACAGTGACTATTGTTAGGTATTTTATCGTTTTTAATCTCAATAAAGTGACTATTGTTAGATGTTTTATCGTTTTTAATCTCAATACAGTGACTATTGTTAGATATTTTATCGTTTTTAATCTCAATACAGTGACTATTGTTCGATATGTATTGAGATTAAAAACGGTAAAACATTAACAATAGTCATTTTATTGAGATTAAAAACGATAAAATATCTAACAATAGTCACTGTATTGAGATTAAAAACGATAAAATACCTAACAATAGTCACTGTATTGAGATTAAAAACGATAAAATACCTAACAATAGTCACTTTATTGAGATTAAAAACGATAAAATATCTAACAGTAGTCATTGTATTGAGATTAAAAACGATAAAACATCTAACAATAGTCACTTTATTGAGATTAAAAACGATAAAATATTAACAATAGTTATTGTATTAAGATTAAAAATGATAAAACATCTAACAATAGTC
>NW_013697236.1:0-673 GCF_000517525.1 Limulus polyphemus | reverse complement strand
AAATTACCAAAACAAACAAACAAACAATATACAAATGATATTAAGCAGAGTTTTTTTTTTAATCCTTCTTGTCTTAACCAAATGGTGCCGCTAGTTACTGGGTTGTAAAACTACTATGATATTGTCACATATCTTTAGAAACTGTTTTTTTTTTTTTTTAGGATGCTTATGATAGGTTGTAGTTTTCTCATAACTCAAAGCTGGTTATTTTCGAAATGGATCAAGAGTACGTGTAGTAGCGTAAGCACGTGACTTTTAGAGGAACTTGTGAGGAAAATTTTGATTTCAAAGAATCGTGGTGACGTATTCTTTCTTCGTGTTACGATCGGATGAAATGCGTTAAATAGGCTAAACGTAATTATCCCCTCCACACACACAAAAAAAAAAAGAAAAGAAAAATTGAAGTTGTAAATAGTTTCTGGTTGTGGGCGATAACTTTTTTTTCAATTTCACGTCAGCCCATTGATATTTTCGTATCACCCTCTATCTTGCTCTCTCTTGTTTCCAGATGAGTTAGCGGTAAGCTTATGGACTTTCCAAGCTAAAATCCGGGGTTTGATTCCCGCGGTTAACAGAGGGCAGGTACTCCACTATGTAGCCTTGCACTAAAACAGTTTTTTTCTTTTCTTAGCGAATGTAAAACAAAAACAATGTTCACTAGTGTAATTTGTGT
>NW_013697235.1:0-673 GCF_000517525.1 Limulus polyphemus | reverse complement strand
CTAATGTCACACGTTATAGAACAAAGTGATGGTAAATATACCACCAAAAGTCTGTTCTATACTAGTAGTCTGTCCCTAATGTCACAAGTTATACAACAAAGTGATTGTAAATATACCACGAAATCTGTTCTATACTTGTAGTCTGTCCCTAATGTCACACATTATAGAACAAAGTGATGGTAAATCTGTACAAAAGTCTGTTCTATACTAGTAGTCTGTCCCTAATGTCACACGTTATAGAAAAAAGTGATGGTAAATATACCACCAAAAGTCTGTTCTATACTTGTAGTCTGTCCCTAATGTCACACATTATACAACAAAGTGATGGTAAATCTGTACAAAAATCTGTTCTATACTAGTAGTCTGTCCCTAATGTCACACGTTATAGAAAAAAGTGATGGTAAATATACCAACAAAAGTATGTTCCCTACTGGTATTTTGTTGGTATTACTTACAATTTTCTTAACTTTGAATTTTACAGTATTAATGATAACCAGATACAGAAAACAAATAACCAAGGAACGACAGAAAACTAACAGCTAAGAACTGTGATTCCATCAGCCCACTCTTCGTACTGCCACTTTATTGTGGCAAGATTACAGGATATATGTGACGAGCTACCTGTCACGCGGTTCTTACTGCACGTGAGAAATGGCAGGCTCAGTTGAGCTGC
>NW_013697234.1:0-673 GCF_000517525.1 Limulus polyphemus | reverse complement strand
GGAAAGAATTTTTACGAGTAATTAACTAACGACCAGAGACGTAACACCGGTATTCGCGCAAGGTTAATCAAGGGCTATCCGTGTTAGCATTCCCTAATTTTCAACTAATAGACTAGAGGGAAGGAAGGGAACTAATTAACAGAACCTACCGTCAACTCTCGGGCTACTCTTGTCTGGCCTAAGAGTGAGATTCGACTGTCACTCTTATAACGCCAAAAATCTGGTTTCAATACCTGCAGTGGTCACAGCACAGATAGCCGATTCTGTAGGTTTTTTTTCTTAGGAATGCCAAACATAGGTTAGTTATCATAGATGAGCAGGCATGTTACCCTATTATACTACTTTTATACGACATCCTGTAAAGGCACTGTCTTCAGAACTATTGTAACTTGCGACATTTCTACGTGTTTGGTCGCTGTTCAGCGTTTATTGGACATGTATTGCAGACTGGCTACATATGTAGTTTACAAGTCCGAACATGTCCGCAAAATTTCGTAATTTGAAAATAGTTTTTCTCTGGATTACTTCACTACGGGTAACAAAATCCATAAGTTATAGTCAGTTATAATTGAAACACCACAATGATATCAGATCCTGTTTTTACAAGTAGGCGAGGCCCGGCATGGCCAGGTGCTTAGGGCGCTCGACTCGTAATTTGAGGGTCGCGGGTTCG
>NW_013697233.1:0-674 GCF_000517525.1 Limulus polyphemus | reverse complement strand
TAACAGTAACAAGTCACTGCTTGTCTTCCTTCTTACTTACCATTCCTGTTTTTGTTTGTTTGTTTGGCAAGAGTAACAAGTCACTGCTTGTCTTCCTTCTTACTTACCATTCCTGTTTTTGTTTGTTTGTTTGGCAAGAGTAACAAGTCACTGCTTGTCTTCCTTCTTACTTACCATTCCTGTTTTTGTTTGTTTGCAACAGTAACAAGTCACTGCTTATCTTCCTTCTTAGTTACCATTCCTGTTTTGTTTCTATAATTTGTTTGGCAACAGTAAAAAGTTACTGCTTGTCTTCCTTCTTAGTTACCATTCCTGTTTTGTTTCTATAATTTGTTTGGACAACAGTAAAAAGTTACTGCTTGTCTTCCTTCTTAGTTATCATTCCTGTTTTGTTTCTATAATTTGTTTGACAACAGTAAAAAGTTACTGCTTGTCTTCCTTCTTAGTTACCATTCCTGTTTTGTTTCTATAATTTGTTTGACAACAGTAACAAGTTACTGCTTGTCTTCCTTCTTAGTTACCGTTTCTGTTGTTTTTTTTCTTTGCTAGACAACAGTAACAAGTCATTGCTTGTCTTCCTTTTTAGTTACCGTTTTTTTTCTTTGTCTGGCAACAGTAACAAGTCACTGCTTGTCTTCCTTATTAGTTACCGTTCCTTTTTTTCTTTGGTTGAC
>NW_013697232.1:0-674 GCF_000517525.1 Limulus polyphemus | reverse complement strand
TAACATTCTAGCATGGAGAACAAGACTGCAGCTTATCAACAACAATAATAGGTATGAACAGCTTATCAACAACAATAATAGGTATGTAACATTCTGGCATGGAGAACAAGACTGCAGCTTATCAACAACAATAATAGGTATGTAGCATTCAAACTTCTAGAGCAAGACTGTAACTCATCAACAATAGATATGTAACATTCAAACTTCTAGAGCAAGACTGTAACTCATCAATAGGTATGTAACATTTTAACTTGAAGAGCAAGACTGTAACTCATCAACAATAGGTATGTAACATTTTAACTTGTAGAGCAAGACTGTAACTCATCAACAATAGGTATGTAACATTTTAACTTGTAGAGCAAGACTGCACCTTACCAACAACAATAAGTATACAATGTTCTAACTTCTAGAGCAAGTCTGTAACTCATCAACAATAGGTAGGTAACATTTTAACTTGAAGAGCAAGACTGTAACTCATCAACAATAGGTATGTAACATTTTAACTTGTAGAGCAAGACTGCACCTTACCAACAATAATAAGTATACAATGTTCTAACTTCTAGAGCAAGACTGTAACTCATCAACAATAGATATGTAACATTTTAACTTGAAGAGCAAGACTGTAACTCATCAATAATAAGTATACAATGTTCTAACTTCTAGAGCAAGACTGT
>NW_013697231.1:0-674 GCF_000517525.1 Limulus polyphemus | reverse complement strand
TGGTTCAAATCACTATTTAGTAAAGTTTAAAGTTATAAAACATGACAGAGTCACTGGGTGGTTCAAATCACTCTTTAGTAAAGTTTAAAGCTATAAAATATGACAGAATCACTGGGTGGTTTAAATCACTCTTTAGTAAAGTTTAAAGTTATAAAGCATGACAGAGTCACTGGGTGGTTGAAATCACTCTTTAGTAAAGTTTAAAGCTATAAAGCATGACAGAGTCACTGGGTGGTTCAAATCACTCTTTAGTAAAGTTTAAAGCTATAAAATATGACAGAATCACTGGGTGGTTCAAATCACTCTTTAGTAAAGTTTAAAGCTATAAAACATGACAGGGTCACTGGATGGTTTAAATCACTCTTTAGTAAAGTTTAAAGCTATAAACTGTCTTCCAAATCTATAGAGTGAGGCCTGAGAAAAGCTCTCTTGGAAAACCTTAGAGTAAAAATTGAATGAAATTTTCTTTCAAGGAAGAATTAAGCAGCTACTTGTAATTTTCAGAAGAGCATATAACAATTGTATTTACGTATACACTTTTCTTCATTTATAAATGTGAATCAATGACATTTTTCTTATCATTCCAAGTTCCTTTTTTATGATTTTAAGGTTCCTTCTGATAATAAAGTTTCTAAAATATGAGATCATCTATGAGTACAAGTTATTTAAAACGG
>NW_013697230.1:0-674 GCF_000517525.1 Limulus polyphemus | reverse complement strand
AAACCGTTGGTTTCATTCATCGGCTGTCATTTCTCCTACTACAGGAATCAGCCTAAAGAGTGAAACGTAAAGTAAACCATTAGTTTCATTCATCGCCTGTCATTTCTCCTACTACAGGAATCAGCCTTAAGAGTGAAATGTAAAGTAAACCATTGGTTTTAGGCCACGACTGTCAGTTCTCCTACTACAGAAATCAACTAGGAGAGTGAAACGTGAAGTATACCATTAGTTTCATTCATCGGCTGTCATTTCTCCTACAACAGGAATCAGCTTGAAATGTGAATCGAAAACTCGGCTTTTGTTTTCTGTCACGAATCTCTGGGAATTCGAAGTTTATGCACGTTTGTCCTTAATATCTGGCAGAATCTTAAACAGACGCACTAAGCTCTTAAGATCGTTAGCCTTTTCTAGTCACGCACATGCATTAGGCTATTCTGTACAAGTGGACAGAGGTCAGGCTTCCTGCTGTTATCTCAACTGAACAAGGGCTTGCCGCAACGTTTATTACTCGTTCTATAGAGAAACACATATAAATCTGTCTAAATATGTCATTATCTGATGAAATACAAGAGGAATAGTAGTCTAAATATGTCATTATATGATGAACTACAAGAGGAATAGTAGTCTAAATATGTCATTATATAATGAAATACAAGAGGAATAGTAGTCTAAAT
>NW_013697229.1:0-674 GCF_000517525.1 Limulus polyphemus | reverse complement strand
GAATGAAAGTTAGTTGAGACGTGGTTTTTCTGCTGCACATGTATGGTGTGTGCTGGTGGAAGGGATAACTAATTTTGAAAATTTAATTTTACGTAGAATGTATAAAAATATTTCTCAAGACCCACACGATACGTGCAAGATTCTTACGCGTGATAGATACTACAACGTGACGCAAACACGTAAAATACCATCAAGTACGATAAATCGGATACAGACACAACATGCAACATCAGTAAAAACGTATTTTCATTGCTCCCCCCCCGCGATGTGGGAAGATGATGAAATTTATATCAAAACCTTAAAACCATGTTCGTTAACTAAATGGAGATTTAAGGGTTTCCAAAGTATTTTACGTAAAAAAAATTAATCGATTTGATTTAGAGTTGTAATCTTTAATGTTTTGTACAGAAGAAAAGAATCGTTGAACCGATCATGTGCTCGAGCTATTTGTGGTTTTCGACATTTAGACTGAACCGTATAATTTGGCGAACAATACGAATGTGAATCTCCTGCCAGTTATTGTATTAATAGTAAAAAAAATGCTCAGAGATACGGCTTCTCTAAATAGAGTGGCCACATGTTATCCTTGCAAACAAATACGCCTGTATGACCACTAGTTTGTTGTTTTCTGATAATAACACACACACACACACACACACACACAACACACAACA
>NW_013697228.1:0-674 GCF_000517525.1 Limulus polyphemus | reverse complement strand
CTTGAATTTCTACATTTTGTCTTAGCATGTCCTCATCCCTATTTTATCCATCACTCCTCGAAAATTTACGAAATTAAACGTAAAATACTTTCTATAAAATTGTTACTGCTCAAACATACCATAATTTCTATAGCCTTCAATTTT
Source organism: Limulus polyphemus (assembly GCF_000517525.1). Taxonomy (NCBI): domain Eukaryota; kingdom Metazoa; phylum Arthropoda; class Merostomata; order Xiphosura; family Limulidae; genus Limulus; species Limulus polyphemus. Next base: position 530 of record NW_013697228.1, on the reverse strand, counting down.
GTTTGGTTACAGAACTATCGAATGGAAATATCAGATCCCTCCTGCCACATCCTCTCTTTCACAATTTGTTGATAGTTCTCTCTTACATATCATTATATATATTACCTATAGCCAACAGAAAGTCAATTTTTTATGAGATATGCTCATGAGCAGCACTAGAGTTGCTCATGTGATTTGTAATTTGATAGGGTATTGTGAGTAACATTTTCAGGAATTGACTTGCAACTTGTGTGGTGGGATTACTAGTCAGACACAGTTCAAAGGGACAATAAAACAATAAAATTTAATTATAAATAGATTTATATTGTTATCAGCTTAAAGCTACTTAGAATAAACGAATGTAGTTTCATGTAATCTAGAAAGAAAAATAGGTTAATTTAGATTTATTTAGATATTTTTTTGGTGGTTAAGAGGTTGGTCGAATTGACAGATCCCTTTTTGAGATAAGGTAGAGAAAATAACAGATAAATTATAAAGATTTACTGAAAAAATCGTTTGAAATGCATTTAGGAGGTTTTAAGGATTACACA
>NW_013697227.1:0-674 GCF_000517525.1 Limulus polyphemus | reverse complement strand
GTGTACTGTCAATAAGAAGACACAAGATTTAACGATACTGTGTACTGTCAATAAGAAGACACAAGATTTAATAAAACTGTGTACTGTCAAAAGGAAGACACAAGATTTAACTATACTGTGTACTGTCAATAAGAAGACACAAGATTTAACGATACTGTGTACTGTCAATAAGAAGACACAAGATTTAACAAACTGTGTACTGTCAATAAGAAGACACAAGATTTAACAATACTGTGTACTGTCAATAAAAAGATACAAGATTTAATGATACTGTGTACTGTCAATAAGAAGACACATGATTTTACGATACTGTGTACTATCAATAAGAAGACACAAGATTTAACTATACTGTGTACTGTCAATAAGAAGACACAAGATTTAACGATACTGTGTACTGTCAATAAGAAGACACAAGATTTAACGATACTGTGTACTGTCAATAAGAAGACACAAGATTTAACTATACTGTGTACTGTCAATAAGAAGACACAAGATTTAAAAATACTTTGTACTGTCAGTAAGAAAACACAAGATTTAACAATAACTGTGTACTGTCAATAAGAAGAAACAAGATTTAACGATACTGTGTACTGTCAATAAGAAGACAAAAGATTTAACTATACTGTGTACTGTCAATAAGAAGACACAAGATTTAACAATACTGTGTACTGTCA
>NW_013697226.1:0-674 GCF_000517525.1 Limulus polyphemus | reverse complement strand
GCTTGATGTATATATTATCTATTTTCAGAGTGGAAAAAGAAAGTGGTGAAATAATTTGATTTATTTAAGAGCGAGACAACAACGTCCAGTGATGACTTCCAAGCAGTCGGGAGGGGGAATAATGCTTACCATGGGTTAAGTTAGATATTGTTTACGGATAAACGTACAGTACATCGGTTTCCAAACTTACTTTAATCCATGATTTAGAACTCGAATTATTCCAGGATTTGAAATTTTCTGCCCGAATACCACTTAGAGTTCACCTCAAGTAGGCCCAAAATTAGAGCTACTGACCAGTGGGAGAGCAGGCAACCCGAAGCTTCCGCCGCCATATTGAGTTTATCTGAGTAACGGGATTACATGCCACTCTTGTAACTCCCTCTCGGTGGCATCGCGACTCGAACTCTGGACCCTTCGAACCGCAGTCGTTAACCGCTAGACCAAGTTTTTCTACAGAATTTACTTTTCCAAAACACCACTTCTTTATTATTTTTCGCAAATGTTACCTTTTTGAAATTCTTTTAGGGGAAGAGGGTATTTCCAATGCTTTTCATTGATTGGTTACAAGACATGAAAGAGACCGAAAAAGTTGATGATGATGTTACATAAAAAGGTATTGTTTCAAAAACATATAAAACGTTATATTAGCAGGTTTAAAATATTGTTATAACGTA
>NW_013697225.1:0-674 GCF_000517525.1 Limulus polyphemus | reverse complement strand
CAAGTAGGCTGGGGACTACTTTTTGTGTTATGTGTTGATTGTCAACAAAAAATGATGTTATTTCATATTAAATAGTCTACAGCATTCTCTATTGAATAATATTTGATTTTGTTGTTAAGCTTAAATCTTGCTCATTACGGTTTTGGAAACATCGTTTTAAACCTTCATACTTAAATCTTGCTCATTACGGGTATGGAAACATCGTTTTAAACCTTCATACTTAACTCTTGCTCATTACGGGTATGGAAACATCGTTTTAAACCTTCATACTTAAATCTTGCTCATTACGGGTATGGAAACATCGTTTTAAACCTTCATACTTAACTCTTGCTCATTACGGGTATGGAAACATCGTTTTAAACCTTCATACTTAAATCTTGCTCATTACGGCTATGGAAACATCGTTTTAAACCTTCATACTTAAATCTTGCTCATTACGGGTATGGAAACATCGTTTTAAACCTTCATACTTAAATCTTGCTCATTACGGGTATGGAAACATCGTTTTAAACCTTCATACTTAAATCTTGCTCATTACGGGTATGGAAACATCGTTTTAAACCTTCATACTTACCTCTGACCCACTTTGTGTTGTCTTGAATATTAGATTAATAAAAATAAAGTTATAAAAATAAGCTATCCGTAATTGGGTTGATCGAAAATGTAAAATTACC
>NW_013697224.1:0-674 GCF_000517525.1 Limulus polyphemus | reverse complement strand
GCGAGTACTACATTAATAGATAGCGAGTAATACATTAATAGATAGCGAGTACTACATTAATAAATAGCGAGTAATACATTAATAGATAGCAAGTACTACATTAATAGATAGCGAGTAATACATTAATAGATAGCGAGTAATACATTAATAGATAGCGAGTACTACATTAATAGATAGCGAGTACAACATTAATATAGAGCAAGTACTACATTAATAGATAGCGAGTAATACATTAATAGATAGCGAGTACTACATTAATAGATAGCGAGTACTACATTAATAAATAGCGAGTAATACATTAATATATAGCAAGTACTACATTAATAAATAGCGAGTACTACATTAATAGATAGCAAGTACTACATTAATAGATAGCGAGTACTACATTAATAGAGAGCAAGTACTACATTAATAGATAGCGAGTACTACATTAATAGATAGCGAGTACTACATTAATAGATAGCAAGTACTACATTAATAGATAGCGAGTACTACATTAATAGATAGCGAGTACAACATTAATATATAGCAAGTACTACATTAATAGATAGCGAGTACTACATTAATAAATAGCGAGTAATACATTAATAGATAGCGAGTACTACATTAATAGAGAGCGAGTACAACATTAATAATAGCAAGTACTACATTAATAGATAGCGAGTACTACGTTA
>NW_013697223.1:0-674 GCF_000517525.1 Limulus polyphemus | reverse complement strand
CACGAGACATGAGGGGATCTTTTAGCCAAGTAAGAGGCAGAAAACTAATCACTACATTCACCTCTGATCCCCATATATATATACTCTGTCTTCAGAAACTCCTGTAAGGTTATAGCCGGTACCTACTACTAAAATATATATGTTTATTACGATCTTTTGGTGCATGTGGAAAAGTGGTCTATTGGCTGATTTCAGCAGAATTACGCTTGTCACTTGTTGACTCTCTATACTTAAAGCGGTCTATTGGCTGATGTCAACAGAATCACGCTTGTCGCTTGTTGATTGTCTATACTTAAAGCGGTCTATTGGCTGATTTCAACAGAATCACGCTTCTCGCTTGTTGATTGTCTATACTTAAAGCAGTCTATTGGCTGATTTCAACAGAATTACGCTTGTCGCCTATTGATTGTCTCTACTTAAAGTGGTCTATTGGCTGATTTCAACAGAATCACGCTTCTCGCTTGTTGATTGTCTATACTTAAAGCGGTCTATTGGCTGATGTCAACAGAATCACGCTTCTCGCTTGTTGATTGTCTCTACTTAAAGTGGTCTATTGGCTGATTTCAACAGAATCACGCTTGTCGCCCGTTGATTGTCTATACTTAAAACGGTCTATTGGTTGATTTCAACAGAATCACACATGTAGCCCGTTGATTGTTTATACTTAAAACGGT
>NW_013697222.1:0-674 GCF_000517525.1 Limulus polyphemus | reverse complement strand
GGTTTATATTCTTTGTGTGACTTGTGTACTACTAGGAATCTGTAACCAGCCAAATCGTAGACCTACAAGTAATTAGATATAAAAAAAAAATTACTAGTGCTTGCTTGTTTTAGTGCAAAGTTACACAATAGGCTATCTGCTCTTTCTTGCCGCCGTGCTAATCGAACCCTGATTTTAGCGTTGTGAGTCCGTGAATTTACCGCTGACCCCTACCCCGACAAATAGTTTAGAAAAATGGGTTTCCAAAGCCAGTAGGGCTCGGGGACCCGCATCGGCGATTCAAGAGTTAAATTTAATTTGATTCGAACTACTTAGAACATTATTTAATATGGATTCCAAGGCCTTATCAACGTCCTTCAGTGACACCGGTGACGTAAGGATGCAGGACTAGGATTTTCAGGGTATATTTTGAGTCAAGGTGACGAGCAAGAATTTACAGATCAGAAGCGCTTAGTCTGAAGGAATTTAAGTTTATAAATAAATAAGAATCGTTTCAGTTAGCTAAAAACAATTTACGCAAAAATGCACGTTCATATATACCTAATGTTACAACTTCGTAGTGAATCAATGTTCGGTTAACTGGAATCAGGGACGTAAATTGTTCATTACGTTTTCGGGTGATATGATAAAAATGCACGTTCATATATACCTAATGTTACAACTTCGTAGTGAAT
>NW_013697221.1:0-674 GCF_000517525.1 Limulus polyphemus | reverse complement strand
TTTAAGACATCTTATGTGATATTTAAGACATCTCATGTAACCTGCTACATAACCAAACTAAGAGACTAATTATCCGTATAACAATATTACATTACATGGGCTATCAACTGTCAGACGTAAAACTATCTTTCATTCAGCAAATGAAAACGTACAAATCTTTAAGTGCACTATTTTATAGTTTTTAATATCTAATGTAAAGTGAAATTAATATATCCGTCGAAAGTTTAAAACATTATTATAACCAACCAGAAGTTGACAATAATATCTTTATATTATTATGCGTCACACGAAGTTTAAAGAAATGGTTTTATTTAAATAAAATAGACAAGGGACTGGCGTTAAAACAAGTCTAAAATGACTTCTATCAAGTTATCAAATTCCAGACGCATCAATGTTATTCATTATATAATTGTTCAGTAACATATCTCTTAATTATCTAAGTAGAGGTAGCCCACTCTGTAAGAAATATTTACACGTGTTGAAATATTCACCAGTCGCCACTCGGATGAAACAGGCAACATGTTTAGAACCTATATATTTGGTTCACAACAAAACTTCTAACGATTCAAAAGCTAATAAACAAGGATTAGAAGTTAATACACAAGCTTCCATCTACATCTCGATCTTAACGGATGATTTCATGAGAAACTTAACTAATGGTAATAGAACCACAA
>NW_013697220.1:0-674 GCF_000517525.1 Limulus polyphemus | reverse complement strand
AGCCCTCGTGTAGCTTTGCGCGAAATTCAAAACAAACAAAAACAGTTATTATCGATGTAAGTAAAAACAAAATTAGGTTCTAATGTTCGTCGTTTGGCCGAAACGTTTTGTTTCTTTTTCGCTTTACGAACTCTTAGTTATTGATGTATCCAGATATTTATCTTTACCAATTCCAAATTTATTTTAAAGTGTCTGTTGTTGTTGTTTTTTAGCGCAAAGCCTCACATTGGGTTCTCCGCACCCTGTCCACCGGAGGGTTGGGGGCGAATCGAATACTGGATTTTAGCGTTGTACATTTTGAATTAGTTTTGCACAAGTGTCACTAGATGATTTTACTTCGTGGAACCTCACGATCTTAGTTGGTTTAAAATATCTAAACAGTTGTCTGGAGTGTTCTAAATTGTTAGTCTTAACGGCTTTCTCATGGGTTTTCTACGCTGTACTTTTGGTTTTGTGACGACAGTATGTTTGTCTCATAGCTTACGTCATATCATCTAGAAATTATCTCGTTTTTTAGTTGTTTTTTTATTATTGCAAAAGTATTGAGAAATTATTATTATTTATTAACTATACAAGTACTGGGTAGGAAATATACAACCTAGCTAAGTTAGTGAAGTACATATTATCTGTCGCTGGTACATATAATACTAGGTGTACTTGCGCAGGGGTCCCCG
>NW_013697219.1:0-674 GCF_000517525.1 Limulus polyphemus | reverse complement strand
TAATATTTCTGTAGTCTGGACAAAATACAAGTTATTTACGTGAGTCCAATATTTCGGATTACAGTTAGTTCATCATCAACATTGTCCGATAACAGCGAATATTGAGTTATATTAGTACAAATTAAGTCTTAAAGATATCATTGTCCATGCAAAAAGTAATTACACCCCGTCAAAGAAAGTTTGTCATACATGCAATAAAGATTGTTGTCTAACATGCAGTTTTATAAAACCACCGATTCTTTTACTGACAAATATGACTATAAACTTTTTTTTGTAAGAGGTGTAGACCAATCAATCAGTCATGAAGATATCCAGAAAACAACAGATCGTGAACTCAATACTAAACTACACACAGTGCACCGCATCCGCTCAAAGAATACAGCAATAAGACGCTCTTCATCGAAATAGTAACCACACCGCAACAATCCACACGGATGCTCCTTTCACATATTTCACCTTAAAGCCGAAACGCCATACAGTAAATACCCTCCCCTCGCCCAGTTCCGTCTTTCCCTGCACCCATCATTAGACAGCAGCACCCAAAAATAACAGTCTCATCCCTAGCACGCACAATGCCTCTAACTTTCATCCAGACGCCCAAAATCCAGAAACTAACCACAACCATGCATAAATACACCCAAAACAGAACCCCAGGAAACTGTAACCTCTCAAAC
>NW_013697218.1:0-674 GCF_000517525.1 Limulus polyphemus | reverse complement strand
TTTTTCATCTAAAAAAACGACATTAATTTCTTGATGACCTAATAAAAACCTGAAATTTTGCACCCTTACTAAGTAGACCCTGAGGGTGTGCAACTGGGGATTATTACTTATCCACATGCGTGTGCATCTTTTTATGAGGCAAGCTAGCAAAAAACCACATAGAAAAGAACTGTGATTGCCATATCTCCATGCTTTTCCATAAACAACTTATACATAGTTTCAATATTGATAGAGTGACATGATTTGTATTGAAGCTAGAGCACTCGGCCTTTCTTTGGTTTGTGTACGCTTTGGGTAATTATTCAACCTGTGTGGACTTTGTCGAAAAAGACAATATATTATTATTAAAGCTCTGGATACAACTGTGATAACCAACAGTTTAACAAACATTTCTATATACGTTTGACTTATTTTAATATATTATTTTAACTTATGTTGATATTTATTTCCACTTGCTCACAGGCACCTAATTTCAGTTTCTTTTCACCCTGCTCGCAAAAAATTATTAAGCTCTAAAGTGGAGGTGAAAAATATTTGGGCTAAGAGCAGAATTTTTGAAAACAAGAAAGGTTTGCAATACAGGTTTAAATTATTTAAACGTGGTTGGGTGATTCTATAACATTACTGTTGGGTGTAAGATTATAATGGCAAGAAGTATCTCAAGAGATGGAACT
>NW_013697217.1:1333-1674 GCF_000517525.1 Limulus polyphemus | reverse complement strand
TAATCCTTTAAACGTGGCTAACAACACAATACTTATATTCTAAATGTGTCTAACACACCACAATACTCATCCACTAAACGTGTCTAACACACCACAATACTCATCCTCTAAACATGTCTAACACACCAGAATATTCATCCTCTAAACGTGTCTAAAACACTACAATACTCATTCTCTAAATGTATTTAACCTACCACAATACTCATCCTGTAAACATATCTAACACACCACAATATTCATCCTCTAAACGTGTCTAACTCATTCTCTAAACATGTCTAAATCACCACAATACTCATCCTCTAAACGTGTCTAAATCACCACAATACTCATCCTCTAAACGT
>NW_013697217.1:0-333 GCF_000517525.1 Limulus polyphemus | reverse complement strand
ATAAGTATTGTGGTGTTAGCCACATTTAGAGGATGAGCATTGTGGTAGGTTAAATACATTTAGAGAATGAGTATTGTAGTGTCTAACACACCACAATACTCATCCTCTAAACGTGTCTAACATACCACAATACTCATCCTCTAAACGTGTCTAATAATCCTCTAAACGTGTCTAACACACCACAATACTCATCCTCTAAACGTGTCTAAATCACCACAATACTCATCCTCTAAACGTGTTAGACACGTTTAGAGGATGAGTATTGTGGTGTGTTAGACACGTTTAGAGGATGAGTATTGTGGTGTGTCTAACACGTTTAGAGGATGAGTATTG
>NW_013697216.1:0-674 GCF_000517525.1 Limulus polyphemus | reverse complement strand
GAGAGATAGCTTTGAATAAGTCCTAAACATAGTAACATTGTATGGTTGATAGGTAACTTTGAGTAAGCCCAAAACGTAGTAACACTGTATGGTTGACAGATGACTTTGAGTAAGTCCTAAACCTAGTAACATCGTATGGATGAGAGATAGCTTTGAATAAGTCCCAAACGTAGTAACAATGTATGGCTGAGAGATATCTTTGAATAAGTCCTAAACGTAGTAACATTGTATGGTTGAGAGATAGCTTTGAATAAGTCCTAAACGTAATAACATTGTATGGTTGAGAGATAGCTTTGAATAAGTCCTAAACGTAGTAACATTGTATGGTTGAGAGATATCTTTGAATAAGTCCTAAACATAGTAACATTGTATGGTTGATAGGTAACTTTGAGTAGCCCTAAACATAGTAACACTGTATGGTTGACAGATAGCTTTGAATAAGTCCTAAACATAGTAACATTGTATGGTTGAGAGATATCTTTGAATAAGTCCTAAACATAGTAACATTGTATGGTTGATAGGTAACTTTGAGTAAGCCCTAAACATAGTAACACTGTATGGTTGACAGATAGCTTTGAATAAGTCCTAAATGTAGTAACATTGTATGGTTGATAGGTAACTTTGAGTAAGCCCTAAACGTAGTAACATTGTATGGTTGACAGATAGCTTTGAAT
>NW_013697215.1:0-674 GCF_000517525.1 Limulus polyphemus | reverse complement strand
GACCTGTTCAGAGAAGTTTATAGCAAGCATTCGGACATGTTAAGGAGAGTTTGAAAGCATACAGACATGTTCATACAGGGTTAGCAAGCATTCGGACATGTTCTAGACAGGGTTAGCAAGCAAGCATTAGACATGTTCAGACAAGTTTAGAAAACATTCAGACCTGTTCAGAGAAGTTTATAGCAAGCATTCGGACATGTTAAGGAGAGTTTAGAAAGCATACAGACATGTTCATACAGGGTTAGCAAGCATTCGGACATGTTCAGACAGGGTTAGCAAGCAAGCATTCAGACTTGTTCAGACAAATTTAGAAAGCATTCAGACATGTGTTGTTTTGTTCTAAAATTGGCTTTAATTCGGTCCTTTCGACTAGTATTATTCTATTTCTTCTTTTTGTTTCTGTAATGTTCAAAATCGTACCATGTCGTACTCAAACATTGCACGTGTTTTGTTTCCACTTTTTCTCAAACTTTAGCCTGTATAACTGTTTTAATTCTTTGGGTTTTTAAGAAGGTTTGACTAAAATGTTCATTATTTTAATTTTCTTTCTTTTATTTTTCAAATAAACTCGTTCATTACCGCCCAGTTTGGACTGTTGTTTCTTCTCTTTTTTTTTTGTACTGATATCTTGAACTTTATATTATATACTATATGTTTATTAATATCACTAACAA
>NW_013697214.1:0-674 GCF_000517525.1 Limulus polyphemus | reverse complement strand
TTACATGAAGTGATCTAAACAAAGAGGGATAAATTTCCAAGGGTTTGTGACCAAGATATTGTTCTCCATTTCTATATACATAACGTTTGAATAACTCGTGCCAGAATATTAATAGTTTGTGATTATATGAAGTGATCTAAACAAAGAGGGATAAATTTCCAAGGGTTTGTGACCAAGATATTGTTCTCCATTTCTATATACATAACGTTTGAATAACTCGTGCCAGAATATTTCGGTGAAGTTTCGAGTATCTCAAGTTCGTACTCATGGCCATTATATTATGTATAGATGATTGTTTTTTCCAGATAAATGAAAATATATATAATGGGCGACTATACCGATCAAAAGAAAGTGTGTATATGTGTATGTAATTTGAACAATTGTTAAAATAAGGGTTAATAGTGAATTCTGTCTATAAGTACCGACCTTTGACATACCCTGTAACTAAGATTCAAAATGTTTGTTTGGTTGTAGAAATTATGTAGAAAGTCTGGAAACTAAGAGAAAACAAACGGGTTTCAAAATTATGTCACCAGAAGCTAAATTTCATGGATCATTTTTGTATACCTAAAGGAGTGTTAAATATCAAGCTGCTTAGATTTCAAAAGATAAATGAAACCACTTTGGGAATAACAGTAGTCACAACCATAAAAGTAAAACAGTACCACCAAACT
>NW_013697213.1:0-674 GCF_000517525.1 Limulus polyphemus | reverse complement strand
GCCTTTTCCGATGTAAAAAAGAAGTTCTGTTTTTAGTATGTTTTTTGAAATAGTAAAAACCCATGTTGTTTGATACAGCTGCTATATTTCAAGGACACATCCGTTGGGACTTCTGCAATGGAATTATATTGAAATGACTAATGCCATTTATTATTAGTTTTTGAGTAGTATTTCCGTATTAATTGATTTTTGCAAACGTTTGAAGTAATGCGTTTTTTTTATAGTGTTTAGTTTATATTAAGCTTCATCCATGGTCTTAGACTTTAATAAGTCAATTTTTCTTAAGCTTCCTTGCAGAAAAGTTTTGTAAGTAATTGTTCGCTTCTTGCTTTTAGGGGATTTGTATTAGCGTTGTTACTGGGCTTACTCACGTGTGATGGATCTTTTAACTGATTGGTGTATTCCAAAGGTTTACCAGACATAATAAAACTTTGGTATTTACAGAGCATTATCATGGACGTTTTTATATCCAGAAATATGAAAGCAATTTTAAGGGTAGCTTTTCGAGAAGTTGATATCTACGAAAGATAAATGGAAACGTTAGTGTATATAAGGAAATTTAGAAAGGATAGATATTAATAAATGATTGTTCTATTATATTATGGTGAATAGCATAGGTCCACACTGACTTCTCTCAGAACCTTTACTTTCAGCCCTTTTACACTCATTATCAT
>NW_013697212.1:0-674 GCF_000517525.1 Limulus polyphemus | reverse complement strand
AGGTCCAGTAAACCCCAACAATGTGTTGTACTAACAGCATTACATAAAACTTAGTTCTGAGAACTACTGGTGGTTTACTGGACCTTACATGTAATCCTAATGATGTGGCCAGAACTTATTAATTAAAACAACGTATAAGCGAACACACTCGTGTAGACTTGGTATGAGCACATACACTTACAATTTTAAACTAACACACACGCACACACATACACGAGGCGTGGCTTAGTGATTAATGTGTTCAGACAAGGAATCCGAAGATCCATTGTGTACAACTCTCAGGTGTAAATACTGACTCCGCTCTTCGGAGCAGTGATTGCGCTACTTAAAGACACGGTAGTGACTCCAGCCAAAACTAATTGAATGGAGTTATCGCCGTTGTATACTGGAGTTAGGGTCAGATCTGGAGTGTTGTCATAGTTATTTCTGATTCTGGAACGTCACTATTTTTATGTTTCTGAACTGGTTTTAACACTTTTATATCGCATGAAAAACACCAGCTTCATAACTGTTTTAAATTAAGAGAAATGTGCAATCAAAAAGGTGATAAAAATACTGAAGGTACGAAATATATGTAGGAGGACTGACACGAAACTGGTATTAATGAAAACTAGGCCTTTACAACCGTAGTGCCCGTACTAAAATATTTAGGGACATTTGAAAATAATTTTAAT
>NW_013697211.1:0-674 GCF_000517525.1 Limulus polyphemus | reverse complement strand
ATTTACCATATTTCCTGACTATTGATGTATTCCATATATTTACCATATTTCCTGACTATTGATGTATTCCATATGTTTACCACATTCTCTGACAGACTGCCGAATACCAGGTCCTTTAGCCCCTGTCTCACGACTGTTACATCACAATCTAACTCCTTTAGCATACTTCTTCAGACGTTACAACATATCCGTTGTTCTAACACACTCTTTAATATAGTTCTATTGTGAACACTTTAATTGCCTAATACTCTCCCTTATCAGGCTGGTACATCCTAATACACTCCCTAACACGCTGTCACATCCTAATACACTCCATAACAGGCTGTCACATCCTAATACACTCCCTAACAGGCTGGTACATCCTAATACTCTCCCTATCAGGCTGGTACATCCTAATACACTCCCTAACACGCTGTCACATCCTAATACACTCCCTAACAGGCTGGTACATCCTAATACACTCCCTAAAAGGCTGTCACATTCTAATACACCTCTTAACAGGCTGGTACATTCTAATATACTCCCTGACAGGCTGTCATATCCTAATACACTCCCTAAAAGGCTGTAACATCCTAATACACCCCTGAACAGGCTGGTACATCCTAATACACTCCTCAACAGACTGTCACATTCTTATACACTCCTTAATAGGCTGTTACAGCCTAATACACTCC
>NW_013697210.1:0-674 GCF_000517525.1 Limulus polyphemus | reverse complement strand
TTTACTAGATCTTGAGCTGTTATACAAGCTTCACCACAAATAGAATACCAGCGTGTCGTCCATTACTAGATCTTGAGCTGTTATACAAGCTTCACCACAAATATAAATACCAGCGTGTCGTCCATTACTAGATCTTGAGCTGTTACACAAGCTTCACCACAAATATAAATACCAGTGTGTCATCCGTTACTAGATCTTGAGCTGTTATACAAGCTTCATCACAAATAGAATACCAGCGTGTCGTCCATTACTAGATCTTCAGCTGTTATACAAGCTTCACCACAAATATAATACCAGCGTGTCGTCCATTACTAGATCTTGAGCTGTTACACAAGCTTCACCACAAATAGAATACCAGTGTGTTGTCCATTACTAGATCTTGAGCTGTTACACAAGCTTCACCACAAATAGAATACCAGCGTGTCTTCCATTACTAGATCTTGAGCTGTTACACAAGCTTCACCACAAATAGAATACCAGTGTGTCGTCCATTACTAGATCTTGAGCTGTTATACAAGCTTCACTACAAACAGTATACCAGCGTGTGGTCCATTACTAGATCTTGAGCTGTTACACAAGCTTCACCACAAATAGAATACCAGCGTGTCGTCCATTACAAAATCTTGAGCTGTTACACAAGCTTCACTACAAATAGAATACCAGCGTGTCGTCCA
>NW_013697209.1:0-674 GCF_000517525.1 Limulus polyphemus | reverse complement strand
GTTAAGCTTTATAAGTTGAGTTGTTCTGCTAAAGTTTAAAAGTTTTACTTAAATTTTTAACTATTCTTACCTTTCTGTAGCTATTTTCACAATTTTTTATCTATAGCTTGTTTCTTAATGGTTTGGAACTTTATGCATAAAACTTTGTGGTTTTAGAGTACAAATTATAGGTGAACTTTCTTTATGCGTAAATCAAAACGTCTGCAACGATTATCTTGCACATATTTCTAATGCACACTAATGATATCTAAGCGATCCAACACAAATTATATTGATATACTTTTATTGTCAGGAAATACAAATGATAGGAGAAATCGTCAAGTAGCCAAACAACCAGTCCTCTCTTAAAACTTGTACAGTATAGGGTCAAATACATTGAAAGTAAATGTCTAGAATGAAGAAGTAATTAACAAAAAACTTCTACAATTATAGATTTAATTAACATTTTGAATTCCTAAATTGACCAAAAATAAGCATATCTCATATTTTTGCACGTATGTGTATGGGATATGTAAAAAAGTATCTTCGTATCAAATCCCATGAAAATTGGCCGAAATATGGTGAAGTAATTGTCAACAAAATACTAAAATTATGATTTCTTGTGTGGAATATTGACCCCTATAATTACTATAAATGGGCAAGTCCACCATTATTCTTTTTAGTGTATGGGATCT
>NW_013697208.1:0-675 GCF_000517525.1 Limulus polyphemus | reverse complement strand
TGCAGTATTTAACAAAACATTCAGTGGCCTAAGCTTGTAGCAGAACAACCGTGCAGTATTTAACAAAACATTCAGTGGCCTAAGCTTGTAGCAGAACAACCGTGCAGTATTTAACAAAACATTCAGTGGCCTAAGCTTGTAGCAGAACAACCGTGCAGTATTTCACAAAACATTCAGTGGCCTAAGCTTGTAGCAGAACAACCGTGCAATATATAACTAAACATTTAGTTTCCTAAAACTTGTAGCATAACAAACATACAGTATTTCACAAAACCAAATATAGCACTGATAGAGCAGTAATAAATATTTATGTATTTTTATGGAAAAACTTTGGATGATGAAAGCTGTCAAACCAGGCTTAGGTAACCCAAATTAGTTGTTGTTTTTTGCTTTATATATATAGCTAAAAGTCAGTAAATATGAGATAATATCTAATGGCCTAGAACTGAGCCACCAGCTCTTACAGTTGTGCTAACTAGGCTAGACTACTGAATTATTACAACATTATTAATAAAAAACATCTTTACATACATATACAGGATACAGAGGTTGTTCCCAGTCTATGGTATGGACTTACACAGCCAATCACACTGTTCCTGGTCATTCCCATGGCTCATGATTACACAGCTTAAAATCTCAGACACTTTTGTTTCGGTTTATTGAAGGATTATAATG
>NW_013697207.1:0-675 GCF_000517525.1 Limulus polyphemus | reverse complement strand
GTTTGTGTACTTTATTTAGAAATAAAGATTAAAAGAAGTAAAACATCTCACAAAAGTATTTTGAAACTTGCAACAGATAACAGAATTTTATCCAACCAAAACAGATATTAGTTTCTTATCACTGTGAAAATTTTAAAGAACAATCAAATACCAGGTAAACACTGAAGCCAAGATTACATAGCTCTTGCTTAACATTGACGGCATGAGCCGCTGCTTCTGCTCGAACGTAGCTAATCAGGATCGGTTTGGCCACGAGAGGATTTACAACAGCTCCGGTCCGTCTCCAGGAAATCCTACAAAAACAAAAAAGCTTTAATGCTTTGATTTGCCTATGTAATTAAACAATCTTAAATAAAAGTTTGATTAACATAAATAAACATCAGATTTTTCTTTTAACTTTTAACTCAAACTGTAGCATGGTGATAGACATATGGTACAGATTTCTGAGAATCTGTGGTGTAGAGGTGAATCAAAAACCCCATAAATAATAAATATTATACAGCATGGTGAGATTGTCTCACACAACTCTTTCAGTTTATTCAACCCGTGAGTATAAAAACTTGAGAGATTGTCTCGCACAACTCTTCGGGTTTATTCAACCCATGAGTATAAAAACTTGAAGATTGTCTCACACAACTCTTCGGGTTTATTCAACCCGTGAGTATAAAAACTTGA
>NW_013697206.1:0-675 GCF_000517525.1 Limulus polyphemus | reverse complement strand
GGGTGGTGGATATTGGAGGTCATGTTGCATTGCATTGTTCTGTTGAGTATGTTTCTAGTTATCCTGTAAGTACAGTACGAATACTATGTAGTTTTTAAATTGAATACATTTTTGAAGCCATGATAGTAGGGGCAACCCTTTTGCTCCAATAAAATGTGATCTAATTTTCAATGCAATTTATGTATATTAGACAAAAACACACACACACACACCATTTATGTTCATTGTACAATTTAATGTCGACAATAGTTTGAAGGTGAATAAGTGACATAATATTTTGTGTGTGTGTGTGTTTGTGTTTGAAGACACAAAATTTTATTACAACCCCTATCAGTCGAATTTTAACAACTGACAACTTACTTGTCATTAACCACGTTATCAGTTGGTGGTCAAACACTGGAAATCTTAAGCCTATTCAGAACTATGTCAATTTGGACTTCCTTAACAGTATCTGAATATTTATTGGAAATTCAAATGTACCTGTACCAGTATTTTTCTTCGATCTTTATATTGCAAACATTAATATATATAGTAAAAAAAGGTCACAGATGTCAGGTCACTTTTGTAGGAAAGTAGAGGACTTAGTGTCCAGAAATTGAGAAGCCCCGATAAGTTCAAACTTTAAACCATTCATTGATGTTCACGAGAAATTTCATTTTCTACGGTTTCAGTATG
>NW_013697205.1:0-675 GCF_000517525.1 Limulus polyphemus | reverse complement strand
CCACTAACACTAACACCACTATGAGACTAATGTATATTAGTATATTAAAAAAACATATTTGGGCCGGGAGTGTCCTTATATCTAGCGTTATGGCGTGTGTGATGTATATATATATATATAATTCGTGAACAAACATACACGTTGGTTGTTTATAAGCCACATTTTCTTAGGTAGTTAACAATTAAATCTATTTTGTAACATATTGTGTACGTGTTCAGGTGATTTCATATTACAACAAATTTAACTGTATATTCACGTAATGTTTGCACACGGTCATTATTTTATAAATTTGAATCCTAACTTTTAACATTCATCAAAATTTAAATTAGATGCCCCTGATTTGAAATGTTTATTAAAATAGGTATATTTTATATATATAACCAGAAAAACAAATATTATTTTTTGGTCTTTTCTATTTTGTTTAATATTTCAAAATCTTTTCTTTTTCGATAGAAAATGTGGTACAGGTTTCATGACTATCCTACTCGTCAGCCAACGGAGTGTGTTATTAATCTCATTGTTACTAAAACTTTCAACCAAAAGGGGTAGAACTGGTTTCATTGTTATCTTATCCTTCAAACAATGGAATAGTTTGATCTCATAGTTATCTTTAAAACAAAGTGTTAGTACCGGTTTCTTGGGTATCTTATCCTTTAAGTAAAGATATAGTACCGG
>NW_013697204.1:0-675 GCF_000517525.1 Limulus polyphemus | reverse complement strand
GACGCCAATTTTTCACGCTATTTATATTAGTAAAAAACTCAATCATACATTAGAAACGTGCTCATTCTCCAATCAATTCAAAGGACCACTTAGACACAGGTTGCTGTTTCTACTTATAGATTAATAATAGAATTAGCTAAGTCGTCTTATGTGATGTTCTATTTTGTTATAATTCGAGCAAGTTTTGGAGAATTACTCATGACTGCGCTCAGTATGTGTCATCGAGGTTTATACGAATTTTGTTTCTCAAACACACACAGAAACCTTTCCGTATAAAACACCTTAAGATAAAATAGTTTCCTAATAAAGCTTTCCAAGAGATCAAAAATCTAACAAGTTAAAGTTAATTAACTGAAACTTTCTTCGCTCGCTTAACTAAATTAAAAGCAGATAATACTATAAACGGTCATCTATACTACTTCACATAGGTCGCTGATTTCTGAAATAAACTTATATATCTAGGTTGTATACTAAATCAAACGCATTCTCATATCAAATCTAATTTTCCAAAATATTAAAAAGAGAATAGCTGAAGTATAAAAAGAGAAACTTAGTTGAAAATCGATATTGGAAAGAGCCAAAAACTTTACAAAAACAAGATTTCGAAGTCCTTTACACATGATATCTTATACTCTATTACCAAAATACCTTGCATTCTAAGAAACAACTTTTCTC
>NW_013697203.1:0-675 GCF_000517525.1 Limulus polyphemus | reverse complement strand
TAATTACATTTCTTGTTTGTTAACACGTTGACATCAAAGCTGACTTACCATTGTACATAGTATGTTAAGGACTAGCACTGCTATAATTACATCTCTTGTTTGTTAACATGCTGACCTCAAAGCTGACTCAGCATTGTACATAGTATGTTAAGGACTAGTTCTGTTATAATTACATCTTTTGTTGTTGTTTTTGTCTTATTTCTCAGTGTCGGTTTCATCTCATGATTTGTTATGTTCTATGATTAATGATTGAATTTGGTTTTGTTTCCCATAATTGTTATGATAATTATGTACTAGTGTTAAGTATGGCTTGGTAGTTATTACACAAACTGAATATTATTGATGATTTAACCATATCTGCCCTCCTTATTTCAAAATTCATTTTTGATATTCTTTGTACAATTTTACATGTTTCGTAGGATCCACATACATCCACAGTTGTCCTCGACAGCCATTCATTCCAATCTTGTTGATTGTGGGCGGAGCTGTTTTGATTCTTAGTAACTTGTTGAATATTTTGGAGAAGTGCAATCGCATGGGAAGTGACACCGTATCTCTCCGAGGAACAAGAGTAGTAGGAGGCATCACAACTCTTCTCAACTGTTTTACTCTTGCTTGGTTCATAACAGGTAAGTAAACAAAACTAAATTTAACATCATTTTGCACTAAAGACTT
>NW_013697202.1:0-675 GCF_000517525.1 Limulus polyphemus | reverse complement strand
TTATTAGTGTAGACATGGACATCATCTTATTAGTCAGTACTACTGGCTAGTAAGATGATGTCCATGTCTACACTAATAATGAAGGTCTACACTAATAATGAAGTGAAGCTACTGGCTAGTAAGATGATGTCCGTGTCTACACTAATAATGAAGCTACTGGCTAGTAAGATGATGTCCGTTTATTAGTGTAGACACGGACATCATCTTACTAGTCAGTAGCCTTATTATTAATGTAGACATAGACATCATCTTACTAGTCAGTAGCGTCATTATTAGTGTAGACAACAAGGTATGGAGTAACAAGCACGTCTACTATTAAACAACAAGTTATGGAGTAACAAGCACGTCTACTATTAAGCAACAAGGCATGGAGTAACAAGCACGTCTACTATTAAACAACAAGTTATGGAGTAACAAGCACGTCTACTATTAAGCAACAAGGCATGGAGTAACAAGCACGTCTACTATTAAGCAATAAGGTATGGAGTAACAAGCACGTCTACTATTAAACAACAAAGTATAGAGTAACAAGCACGTCCACTATTAAACAACAAGGTATGGAGTAACAAGCATGTCTACTATTAAACAAGTTATGGAGTAACAAGCATGTCTACTATTAAACAACAAGGCATGGAGTAACAAGCACGTCTACTATAAAACAACAAGGTATGGAGT
>NW_013697201.1:0-675 GCF_000517525.1 Limulus polyphemus | reverse complement strand
CCTGAAGCTCCTAAAATAATGAAACTGAATGTCCAGTAGATAACAATACTGGATGTGATACAGGTAATGATCGTTGTGTGAGATGGAGGAAGTGATCGTTGTTTGTTAGGTGTGGTTGAGGAAGTGATCGTTGTTTGTTAGGTGTGGTTGAGGAAGTGATCGTTGTTTGTTAGGTGTGGTTGAGGAAGTGATCGTTGTTTGTTAGGTGTGGTAAAGATAGTGATCATTGTTTGTTATGTGTGGTAGAGAAAGTGATCATTGTTTGTTATGTGTGGTAGAGAAAGTAATCATTGTTTTTTATGTGTGGTAGAGAAATTAATCATTGTTTGTTATGTGTGGTTGAGGAAGTCATCATTGTTTGTTATGTGTGGTAGAGAAAGTCATCATTGTTTGTTATGTGTGGTAGAGAAAGTGATCATTGTTGTGATAGGTAAAAACTATTCTGTGTATTTATGTCGAGTTTAATAACTTATAATAATTATATAATAACGAGAACGTCGTTGTGTATTCCACGTTATTGTGTAATCCACGTTATTGTGTATTCCACGTTATTGTGTAATCCACGTTATTGTGTATTCCACGTTATTGTGTAATCCACGTTATTGTGTAATCCACGTTATTCTGTAATCCACGTTATTGTGTAATCCACGTTATTGTGTAACATATGATATGAAG
>NW_013697200.1:0-675 GCF_000517525.1 Limulus polyphemus | reverse complement strand
CTGAAAACACCTACTGAAGTGACCATACAGTACTGAAAACACCCACTGAAGTGACCATACAGTACTGAAAACACCTGCTGAAGTGACCATACAGTACTGAAAACACCTGCTGAAGTGACCATACAGTACTGAAAACACCTGCTGAAGTGACCATACAGTACTGAAAACACCTGCTGAAGTGGCCATACAGTACTGAAAACACCTGCTGAAGTGGCCATACAGTACTGAAAACACCTGCTGAAGTGACCATACAGTACTGAAAACACCTGCTGAAGTGACCATACAGTACTGAAAACACCTGCTGAAGTGACCATACAGTACTGAAAACACCTGCTGAAGTGACCATAGAGTACTGAAAACACCTACTGAAGTGACCATAGAGTACTGAAAACACCTACTGAAGTGACCATAGAGTACTGAAAACACCTACTGAAGTGACCATACAGTATTGAAAACACCTACTTGGTAAAACGAACTAATATTATATAAATGTCATCATTGTAAAAATCCTCATAATGGTGGTAGTTTTGTACTATATATTTAATAGCGTGAGAGTTTACATAATCAAGATGTTCAAGTACATCACAAGCTGCCTAAACAAGCTAAAACTACCAGCTCTGACATTACCTATTTTACCTAAACAAGACTAAAACTACCAGCTCTGACTATTAACTA
>NW_013697199.1:0-675 GCF_000517525.1 Limulus polyphemus | reverse complement strand
CAACAGTACCCAGTTTTCTGTTTAACAACCTCCCAAGTTGTTTTAAACCAGATTTAATAATCCGTAAATACCGTTGAGATTTCAACTTCAATGAATAGTGATCTCATAAATGGGCTAAATTACTTTAAAAGCAATTTATTAAAGAAATCATTTTTTCAACAGCTTTAAAAACTAAGCTATTTTATATGATTAACTCATACATTTCTATTAATCACTTTCATTTTAGTTTTTCGATGAATGTTAGACAACACATTCGGATTAACTCTTAACTCTCAGCTGATAATATAATCTGGACTTCTCAGTTTTTAACTCTTAACTCTCAACTGATAATGTAATCTTAACTTCTCAGTTTCTAACTCTTAAGTCTCAGCTGATAATGTAATCTGAACTTCTCAGTTTTTAACTCTTAACTCTCAACTGATAATGTAATCTGAACTTCTCAGTTTTTAACCCTTAACTCTCAGCTGATAATATAATCGAACTTCTCAGTTTTTAACTCTTAACTCTCAGCTGATAATGTAATCCAAACTTCTCAGTTTTTAACTCTTAACTCTCAGCTGATAATTTAATCTGAACTTCTCAGTTTTTAACTCTTAACTCTCAGCTGATAATATAATCGAACTTCTCAGTTTTTAACTCTTAACTCTCAACTGATAATGTAATCTAACTTCTCAG
>NW_013697198.1:0-675 GCF_000517525.1 Limulus polyphemus | reverse complement strand
CCTATACAACTTTACAATACCACAACTTACAAACTCTTCCATCACCTTCCACTGACGCTATCCATGATCCCAGAATACACAAATTCATACCAACCACAACAGATAAACTTTATATTCGCCTTCCACTGATGCTATCCATGATCCCAGAATGACATTTTAAACCTAAACGGTTACATATAAGCACATGGGTTAAACGGCCAGATCAGAGACACCTAGGATTCATGAATAGCCGCTCATAATTTTGAGCTGCTGACCGGAGGGACGGTAGTTAACAAGCAGTATCCGTCTTCATAAGAGCTATGTCTGATTCTTTGATGGAATAACAAGATTTAGTGTGACTTTTCTAACTCCCCTACAGTTGTAAATTGTTCTTTGAATGAATAACAGGATTTAGTGTCACTTTTCTAACGCCCCTACAGTTGAAAGTGTTCTTTGAATGAATAACAGGATTTAGTGTCACTTTTCTAACGCCCCTAAAGTTGAAAGTGCTCTTTGAATGAATAACAGGATTTAGTGTCACTTTTCTAACGCCCCTACAGTTGAAAGTGTCAGGCGACTTTAACAGTATTACGTCTCGAACCCCGACACTTCGATTCGACCCGCTATAATCTCTAGCCACACACCCGTCTGTATCTTTTAAAACTGCTAAATTTTTAACAAACTACAAATACACAG
>NW_013697197.1:0-675 GCF_000517525.1 Limulus polyphemus | reverse complement strand
TTTTTATGTGTTATTTCTTTCTAGCCTTAAAAATTAACTGCTTTTTTATTATAGAAAACATGATTTTGAATATTGCATTTAATGTTCTTAATTTATCCATTTATTATGTTATTATGATATTTTTACCTATATACATATGAAAAAGTATAGCAAAGAAGAATCAATTCTTACATTTCTGTGCTAGTCTAGGACTATGAAACAGCTCTATGAATCTGTGTTGTGGATGACAGTTCTATACTGCATTTCGAAAACATTATTGTTGTCTTATGTAATGAATTTCTCTGCGTTTCCTCATTCGTGAATTACGTGTTTGTTACTCCTCCATGATGGATCATAATTTGGTGTCAGTAACAGAAAGGAAGATATTGAGAAAAAATATCAACTTATTCAGGGAGGTCGTAATAATTAGCTATTTTATGTTATTCACAGTAGATGGCAGCACTATATTATAAATCGCAACCAAAAATACAACCTACTTATTTATTAACATTTTTAATTACACTTACGAACATATAATTCTACAACAACAAAAGTAAGTATAATCTATTAATGAAAAAAAAAAGAACAGTCTTCAACATAATTTACCTCTTATGTTACTTGAGAATAAAATAAAAAAATATCAATATGTGAAACTGTGCTGATGTTAAATTACCAAAATGACATATATATATATTT
>NW_013697196.1:0-675 GCF_000517525.1 Limulus polyphemus | reverse complement strand
TCAGGTCATGTATTGTTATACAAGATTATATGTCGACAAGACTGTGCCTGGTTACTAACAGATTATTCTACCTTATCCGTTATTCCTATAAATGCTGATATCTCCACAATATTCTACCTGATTGCTGACAGAGTATTCTATCAGGTCATGTATTGTTATACAAGATGGTATGTTCACAAGACTTTACCTGGTTACTAACAGCATATGTTACCAGGTAGGGTAATGTTATAAGGAATGGTAAGTCTACAAGACTGTACCTAGTAAGTAACAGATTGTTCTACAAGGCAGTATATTGTTAAACAGGGTGATATGTCCACAAGACTATACGTGGTTACTAACAGATTATTCTATCAGGTCATGTATTGTTATACAAGATGATATGTCCACAAGACTATACGTGGTTACTAACACATTATTCTATCAGGTCATGTATTGTTATACAAGATATGTCCACAAGACTGTGCCTGGTTACTAACAGATTATTCTAACTTATCCGTTATTCCTATAAATGCTGATATCTCCACAATATTCTACCTGATTGCTGACAGATAATTCTATCCGGTCTTGTATTGTTATAAGGAATGGTAAGTCTACAAGACTGTACCTAGTAAGTAACAGATTGTTCTATAAGGTAGTGTATTGTTAAACAGGGTGATATGTTTACAAGACTATACA
>NW_013697195.1:0-675 GCF_000517525.1 Limulus polyphemus | reverse complement strand
CTAACACATTGTTAATACGAAGATCTAAGACCAGCTTTAGCTTTATTCTTTTTATTAAATTCGTTAAGAGGCATTCAGTTTTACAAACAATACACATTTTGCTTTCCTCCATTTACTTAGAAACGTTTTATTAATAAAATTAGATATTTTGAAGAGTTTGAACAACGTTTTGAAACAACTGAAAGCAATGATGAAAATAATGATGTATTATGTAAAATTAAAGGATACGAAATAGAGAATACACCAGAGATCTGTTATATATGCCAAAGATGACCAATTTGATCATAATGATATATGTTGTTATTGTAATAAGGTAATAAAAATACCATCAATAAGAGATATGTTTCATTACTTTGTTATCTTTTACAAGTTGAAAATGATAGAATTTATAGCAAATAAAAATGAAAATTTATTGGGAACTTATTGAATATTATGAGAAGTTAAAACCTATAAAATGTTTTGATGGATATAAAAACTTTACTGGAATCCATTATTTGGAAAAATCATACATTTATACAATGTTGACAGTAAATATAATGGGCCCTATAATAAAGTCCCACATTCAATATTAATTAATTATTACAGACAATTAGGTCTATATTAATAAAAAAGTTTCTAAGCAAATGGACGGGTTTTTAGATACCAAAAACAATGGTTTCATGTTTAATAACAAGT
>NW_013697194.1:0-675 GCF_000517525.1 Limulus polyphemus | reverse complement strand
AACCAAGTACTCTGTACTAGCTAGATGTGTGGTTTTGGAGTTCATTGCTGTCCTAAACACTGTTCGTTGGTTAAAGAGTAGCCCAAGAGTTGACGGTGGGTGGTGTTGATTAGCTGCCTTCCATCTAGGGCAGCTAGCGCAGATAGCCCTAGTGTAGCTTTGCGTGAAATTCAAACAAAGCAAACCTAATTATTTCGACGTATTTGTAATTCCACAAAAGAAATTATCTTGAACTTTTAAAAATAAACTGAAATCATGTTGTCGATTTTACGTACTTCACAAGATTCGCGTGACATTAGCACACCTCATTTTTCAACATTTAACCATTGAGATAAACTTAGTGCAAGCTGTTTGTCAGGGACGACGAAAACGTACCACTTGTTTCGGTGAAAACGCAATAATACAAACACGTCTCTTTTTAAAGAATGGATCAAGCGCGCGGTAAAATCGCGTTCTGCGTAGCGACGTAGAATAAAAATGCGTGTATGGGTTATAACGTTATACGATTATTTTCAGTTATTGGACAAACCTCCTGTAATTAACCCACAACAACTCTCTTGCGTCTTCACGAAGCTTGTAAACACGTTACAGAAATTCTAGTTCACAATATTTTATATAAGAAACATTAAAAAATACGAGGCTTTCATGAATGCATCTCCTACTTTCTCCAAAGCA
>NW_013697193.1:0-675 GCF_000517525.1 Limulus polyphemus | reverse complement strand
TATCGCCGATTGTTTTCACACTTAGATTCATGTGTAAAAGCCACACGTCTCCAGCTTTGTTCAATTCTCTGTGGGGTTTTTTCGGATGTCCACTTTAACTTTTCGTTCTGATTACCTCTTCTCAGCAGCTATACATCCACTTCTTACTGTTCTCAAGGTAAGAATAATTCTCGTATTTTCAGCGAACTCACCTACATGATCTTTACTAAACCTTTGTCTTCTATCCCGTAAAGAACATACTATAAAATACTTAACATAACAGTTGCAAAGTTCAGGTTTTCTACCTCGAACACTTCTGTTATTGACAGTGCCAGTTTCACGTCCCCTTTTCAGGTTTTACATACAACTCCTACTGAAATATGAAACCTTGCTACAATTTTTCTCATGGAGTATCTTCGCAAAAACTTTGGTTGCTACACGCTTGTCATGGGACATTTTAGTCCTAGGAGTCATACCTGGATCATATTATTATCAATGGGCATGAACGAAGAAAACACTGGCATTTTAGTCCTAGGAGTCATACCTGGATCATATTATTATTAATGGGCATGAACGAAGAAAACACTGGCATTTTAGTCCTAGGAGTCATACCTGGATCATATCATTATTAATGGGCATGAACGAAGAAAACACTGGCATTTTAGTTCTAGGAGTCATACCTGGATCATATTATTA
>NW_013697192.1:0-675 GCF_000517525.1 Limulus polyphemus | reverse complement strand
CTAAAGAACCATGGGTTCTTGAATAAATAGATCGTCACCATAACCAATAGGCCACGCCCAGCCCTTCGTTTTTTTCTTCTAAAGAACCATGGGTTCTTGAATAAATAGATCGTCACCATAACCAATAGGCCACGCCCAGCCCTTCGTTTTTTTCTCTTCTAAAGAACCATGGGTTCTTGAATAAATAGATCGTCACCATAACCAATAGGCCACGCCCAGCCCTTCGTTTTTTCTTCTAACCAACCAATGGTTCTTGAATACATTCTTGTGTGACCAGCTGTAACGAATTGGCTTCAAAGAAACGATGCTATTAACTCTGTATCTTAGCAACAAGTTGAGTAATATTTGAAATATTTTGTTTCCCTTGAGGTCACTGTTTGACTGTAAACCTTCAACCTTTTCACCTGTATTACCTTAAGAAAAATCAGCTTATTTGTAGTTAAGCATAAACTACACATTGGGCTATCTGTGTTCTTCTCACCAACGGTTTTGATCGTTATGTTATAATTCCTCAGACTTACCGCTGAGGGGGTACTTATTTACATGCTGTATAATATTGTTGCTCTATAGCTATAGGCTTAGTGAGAAACTGTTATCATAAACACCAAGCTACTGTATCTTTCGGTTGTATAAACTTTATTAACATTAAAACTGTAAGAATGAAACTGATAAACA
>NW_013697191.1:0-675 GCF_000517525.1 Limulus polyphemus | reverse complement strand
GAGTTAATGATGCAGGGAAATGTAGGTTAGAGGAGCTTATTAATTAGCAGAGATACAGTTTTTGTAGTGCATGTAGGAGCTAATGATGCAGGGAAAGGTAGGTTAGACGAGCTAATTAATTAGTAGAGATGCAGTTTTTGTAGTACATGTAGGAGTTAATGATGCAGGGAAATGTAGGTTAGAGGAGCTTATTAATTAGCAGAGATACAGTTTTTGTAGTGCATGTAGGAGCTAATGATGCAGGGAAAGGTAGGTTAGAGGAGCTAAATTTCCCTGCATCATTAACTCCTACATGCACTTCAAAAACTGTATCTCTACTAATTAAGGTAGGTTAGAGGAGCTAATTAATTAGTAAAGATGCAGTTCTTGTAATGCATGTAGGAGCTAATGATGCAGGGAAAGGTAGGTTAGAGGAGCTAATTAATTAGCAGAGATGCAGTTTTTGTAGTGCATGTAGGAGTTAATGATGCAGGGAAAGGTAGGTTAGAGTAGCTAATTAATTAGTAGAGATACTGTTTTTGTAGTGCATGTAGGAGCTAATGATGCAGGGAAAGGTAGGTTAGAGGCGCTAATTAATTAGTAGAGATACAGTTTTTGTAGTGCATGTAGGAGCTAATGATGCAGGGAAAGGTAGGTTAGAGAAGCTAATTAATTAGTATAGATACAGTTTTTGTA
>NW_013697190.1:0-675 GCF_000517525.1 Limulus polyphemus | reverse complement strand
AAAAAACAATTTTACCTCCCTCAACTTAATGATCGACTAAAATCCATTTATACCGAAGTTCTTGTTGTTTCTATCAGAAAAATAAAACTTTGATTCTGGTGTAGCATCTTCAGAAAGCTTCTACGACAATACTAGATCCTGATGTAATACCTTTAGAAACTTCTTATATTTACGAAATTATCTTATGTATCTTTAGGAAGCTACGTTGGTTCTGATGTAGTATCTTTAGAAAGCTACGTTGGTTCTGATGTAGTGTCTTTAGGAAGCTACATTGGTTCTGATGTAGTGTCTTTATGAAGATACGTTGGTTCTGATGTGGTGTCTTTAGGAAGCTACATTGGTTCTGATGTAGTGTCTTTAGGAACCTACGTTGGTTCTGATGTAATGTCTTTAGGAACCTACGTTGGTTCTGATGTAGTGTCTTTAGGAACCTAAGTTGGTTCTGATGGAGTATCTTTAGAAAGCTACGTTGGTTCTGATGTAGTGTCTTTAGGAACCTACGTTGGTTCTGATGTAGTGTCTTTAGGAAACTACATTGGTTCTGATGTAGTGTCTTTAGGAACCTACGTTGGTTCTGATGTAGTATCTTTAGAAAGCTACGTTGGTTCTGATGTAGTATCTTTGAAAGCTACATTGGTTCTGATGTAGTGCCTTTAGGAACCTACGTTGGTTCTG
>NW_013697189.1:0-675 GCF_000517525.1 Limulus polyphemus | reverse complement strand
GGGGGAGGACAACAAAACCAAACGCTCTACTTACCGCTACACTTGCAGGCTGGATCCGGCATGACAGATATTGCTGGAGAAAAACGTCGACTAAAGA
Organism: Limulus polyphemus; assembly: GCF_000517525.1. Lineage (NCBI taxonomy): Eukaryota > Metazoa > Arthropoda > Merostomata > Xiphosura > Limulidae > Limulus > Limulus polyphemus. The sequence continues at coordinate 578 of NW_013697189.1, read as the reverse complement.
CAGAGTTCTTGATGTTCAACTAATTCTGAACGTTTTTCGAAATAGGCGCTTAATATAATACAAGTTTAGTGTATATAATTTTCGTGCAGTGTGAAAAAGTTGCGTGTCGTGTGCCCAAACCAGTGAATGGTGTCTTAGAATTTCAACACCAGCCAATTATGACGTAAGAAAATTGGCGCGCCAAGGGCGTATGCACGTGACGTCCTGCACGTTGCACCGTGAAATCAACCACGTGGAAACGATGACACAGTCTCACATTCCTAAATAAAATTGTCGACGTATTTTACAATTAAATGAGTCGCAGACAGGGGCATACTTACCCATGAGAACAAAGAGAGCCGTGAGCATGTGCACACAAGGCAACAGAAATAGTGAAGTCATAATAATAAAACGTTATTTTCTTTATTTAACAAGTTCGTTAGAAAACAGAATGACACATTCACATTTTGTTAAATACTTCCAACCCATTCAAGCAAGATGTTCTTCACTCCAAACTTAGTTGTCCCCAAAATATATACATCTTAGTTAACATCTTCACTCCAAACTTAGTTGTCCCCAAAATATATGCATCTTATATA
>NW_013697188.1:0-675 GCF_000517525.1 Limulus polyphemus | reverse complement strand
CATATTACACCATATAACAGATATTGCACCATATAACAAATATTACACCATATAACAGATATTACACCATATAACAAATATTACACCATAAAACAGATATTACACCATATAACACATATTGCACCATATAACACATATTGCACCATATAACAGATGTTACACCATATAACAGATATTACACCATACAACAGATATTACACAATATAACAGATATTACACAATATAACAGATATTACACCATATAACAAATATTGCACCATATAACAGATATTACACCATATAACAAATATTGCACCATATAACAGATATTACACCATATAACACATATAACACCATATAACAGATATTACACCATATAACACATATAACACCATATAACAGATATTACACCATATAACAAATATTGCACCATATAACAGATATTACACCATATAACAGATATTACACCATATAATAGATATTACACCATATAATAGATATTACACCATATAACAGATATTACACAATATAACACATATTACACAATATAATACATATTACACCATATAACACATATTACTATACATAGATGTAGCTTGGCTTTATCTCTTTTCGAACTACGAGAGAAGAGAATACTTCTACAATACAAAAGCTTCATATTAAATGGGTGATAATAATTTATTACATATACATATC
>NW_013697187.1:0-675 GCF_000517525.1 Limulus polyphemus | reverse complement strand
AGATGTTCCGATGAAGTAGTTTTTACAGGAAGCGTTTTGAAGTGCTCATGTACCTTGTTATTATTTAAAAACTCGGTAAATAATTTTTGCGTCCTTTAATAGTTAAACTTTTATCAAAGTGCGCAATAATTTGTAAAATGCTGTATTACGACGCCCCACAGTGGCTCAGCGGAAAATCTGAGGGCTCATACTGCTATGAACCGGGTTTAGGTAATTAAGATGGGAACAGTACAGATAGCCCATTGTATCAACACTAAACAAACAAATAAACCATATTACGAGAGCCGTGAAAGTTATTAACCAAAGTCCACACAACCTACATACAGGGAAGATGATATTTAATTTTAATATGAGTTTGATTTAGTATTTCTTTGTAAGTTATTCCAAGTGTACTGTTGAAGCAAACATCGTAATATTATGTATATTTTACTGCCATTATTTACTAGGGCTTCTTCTGCTAAAAGTCAGATGAAGTATTTCCTGATTTAATGTGAAATACAAAAGTGCCCACTTAACAATAGCAACCGAGCAGAAAATGACTTCACTAGACTGGTATACCGACTTAAAGAAAGAGGCTGTAGCCTTTCATGCCTAATTAACGCATTATCTTCACATACCAGGAAACAATAACTTTATACAGGCACTCATGGTACAAACGTAAAGAATCATACAGTT
>NW_013697186.1:0-675 GCF_000517525.1 Limulus polyphemus | reverse complement strand
TCAAATCTACTTCTACTTAACAAACGTTAAAGATTCAAGCTAAATAAGCAACAATGATATATATGTGATAAAATGATACTTGATATGTGCCTTTTGTACTTTTAATTCGTTGTGATAAGTAGGAAAAAGAAAAATGGTGTTTCAAGAAAATTAATCAGTATTTCAGAATACTGAGATATCATCCTTATGGTTTAGTATATTTTGAAAAAAAATATTTACGTTTGATATGATAATATAGATTCAGCATTTTGGATCAGAAAATTATAGTAATTGACAAAAATATATAAAAATGAACCTCACCCTTACTCATTAAAATAATTTAAAGAAGTGCCATCTATTGTAAAACTAGTGTAAATTAGCGGTACCTAGTGTAATAACACAGTAAATAGAATGCAATTCCGTTTTCTATATTAAACATTTTTCTAATTTCGCTGTTATTTTTCTTTGTAATATTTTGGCCTTCTGATTATCGAACCCAGAACTATGAGTCCGCGAAATCTTGGTTCGCGTCCTGTTGACGCAAGATCAGCCTACAAAATATTAGGTGCGAGTGCACTATAAGGGTGTGATGACCAATAGGTTACAGGAATTATTGTTAAGTTCTGGTTGGTTATAATAATGTTATAAACTTTCAACGGATACTTTAATTTCAAGTTACATTAGATATAATGAATC
>NW_013697185.1:0-675 GCF_000517525.1 Limulus polyphemus | reverse complement strand
TAGATTGTATGTTTTTATCAGCAGATGTGGTAAATATCGCCACTGACATGTGGAAATAGATGAAACATACAATCTAGAATCCATGTAGTATCAGCAGATGTGGTAAATATCGCCACTGACATGTGGAAATAGATGAAACATACAATCTAGAATCCATGTAGTATCAGCAGATGTGGTAAATATCGCCACTGACATGTGGAAATAGATGCCGTAGCAACCCAACCTTTATACATGTCACTTATATAGCAACTTTAAATTATATTATTATATTAATTTTCTGGAGGGGTATACTCCCAGATCCCCTAGATTGAGCAACCTTTGGCAACACGGGAGATGTGGTAAATATCACCAATGAGATGTGGAAATAAATGAAACATACAATCTAGAATATCTGTAACGCCCCCGGTTAAGACGCCTCTGAAACATACATATAGAAACGAACATACATACGGGTTCATGACTTTGTGATTTATAAATTCCCTAATAACAACGTGAAACACCTAAAGGGACGTAGAACAAAATACCGCCAAAAATAGCAGTTAATTCTAGTAACTACCACTAGGGGTCCCTTTGTATTTTACATACAATATTAATGAATTTATCCAATTATTGTGTTCAGTTCTTTACGTTAAATGTTATAAGAAATAAAAACCCTAAAATTAATCAATATGTTTG
>NW_013697184.1:0-675 GCF_000517525.1 Limulus polyphemus | reverse complement strand
TGTACACCAAGTCTTACGTCACCAGTGTGTAATGTACACCAAGTCTTACTTCACCAGTGTATAATGTACATGAAGTCTTACTTCACCAGTGTAATAATGTACACCAAGTCTTACGTCACCAGTGTATAATGTACATGAAGCCTTACTTCACCAGTGTATAATGTACACCAAGTCTTACTTCACCAGTGTATAATGTACACCAAGTCTTACTTCACCAGTGTATAATATACACTGGTGAAGTAAGGCTTGGTGTACGTAAGACTTGGTGTACATTACACACTGGTGAAGTAAGGCTTGGTGTACATTATACACTGGTGAAGTAAGACTTGGTGTACATTACACACTGGTGAAGTAAGACTTGGTGTACATTACACACTGGTGAAGTAAGGCTTGGTGTACATTATACACTGGTGAAGTAAGACTTGGTGTACATTTTATACACTGGTGAATGTACACCAAGTCTTACGTCACCAGTGTGTAATGTACACCAAGTCTTACTTCACCAGTGTATAATGTACATGAAGTCTTACTTCACCAGTGTAATAATGTACACCAAGTCTTACGTCACCAGTGTATAATGTACATGAAGCCTTACTTCACCAGTGTATAATGTACACCAAGTCTTACTTCACCAGTGTATAATGTACACCAAGTCTTACTTCACCAGTGTATAAT
>NW_013697183.1:0-675 GCF_000517525.1 Limulus polyphemus | reverse complement strand
AAAGTTAGCGTCACAAACCCTCAAGCTTACCGCGGAACCAGCAGAGGACCTTGTTTGAATGGAATATTCAATGCGCAGACATATATATACAAGAAAGCAATTATATTACATAACTAGTACCTTGAATTGTGACAAATGTCCAATCTGATTGGATATTGCATTTTCTGACAAAATCCTATCCAATCCAACAAGAAATTAATTTTGCGATGAATTGGATAATCCAGTGGTATTTTCATAAACGGTTTATCTCACAATATTACCCAGACATGATACTGCTTGCACCTGCGTCACACATAATAGGTACTGCGTCATATAGCCCACTGATCTTTTTTACTAGCTTTTAAACATAGTAACGTTATTACTGGTATTAAAGAGTGGAAGCTTATTTAGCTTAAATAAACATCAAACCTACCTGTTGTGTTACCACCGTTTCCCACAAGTGGTCACGGTAGCAACAGTAAATACAATCCAAGCAACTGTCTTAGCGAAGGATTGGGATGTAAGATCCTTATTAAAGTTTCAGGGACTAGTTTAATACTATATTGTGATGAAAGAGTAGATCACGCCTGGAACGCATTTTCTCCATGTATTTAATACTATACTATGATGTAACACCAGCTCACGCCTGGAACGCATTTTCTCCATGTATTTAATACTATACTATGATGTAACACC
>NW_013697182.1:0-675 GCF_000517525.1 Limulus polyphemus | reverse complement strand
AGCAAGAGAAATAGCACTCAGAAGAGATGTTTGTTATAGATTTGTTGGGCCTAAGAGAAATATTTTCCTGGATATAGGATTTTTGTTGATGTTGCAAATATTTATGACTTACATCTCACTACAACTAACAACTCATTTTTGTGAACAAGGTCACGTCAGTTTTAATATTTCGTAAGATGGAATGTTTGTATATATAGATGCTATTTCAAAATTAGCACAAAAATGTATTAATAAATTCTAGGTTTTGAATAAATTAAGCAAATTCAAAACGTTCTCTAATTATACAACCTTTTATTGACAGAATCCTTGCAAAACAGAACTAAAAATGCTAACTCACGATTAAAGTGCCGATATTAGGAACTATAGAACTGATTGGGATATTTATATTGTATGAACCTCCAATAATTCGTATAAAGTGTGAGAGAAAGAGCATAAGTCGGATTCTACTGTAAACGTGGTTGTTAACAACCCTCTCTTTATTTAATTTTAGAAGAAACTTCTGTAACTCGCTATAGGGTCTTCCGTTAGTTCTTTTTAACTTACCATGATCATTCAAAATACTTAATAGCTTTGAAACATTACTTAGTATTACAGCACCATTACATTTATCAGGTTTTAGAATAACTTTATATTTTGTCTTTTTATAAGTTTATTAATCTTTCATTTTTCCTTCAG
>NW_013697181.1:0-675 GCF_000517525.1 Limulus polyphemus | reverse complement strand
AGGTTACCTGTGATTATTTCATGAAGTGTTACTGTAAGTACTACTTTCATCATCAGCAGGTTACCTGTGATTATTTCATGAACAGTGTTACTGTAAATACTACTTTCATCACCAGCAGGTTACCTGTAGGTTACCTACAATTATTTCATGAACAGTGTTACTGTAAATACAACTTTCATCATCAGCAGGTTACCCACAATTATTTCATGATGAGTGTTACTGTAAATACTACTTTCATCATCAGCAGGTTACCCACAATTATTTCTTGAACAGTGTTACTGTAAATACTACTTTCATCGTCATTATTTCATGAACAGTGTTACTGTAAATACTACTTTCATCACCAGCAGGTTACTTGTGATTATTTCATGATGAGTGTTACTGTAAATACTACTTTTATCATCAGTAGGTTACCCACAATTATTTCATGATGAGTGTTATTGTAAATACTACTTTCATCATCAGCAGGAGGTTACCTGTGATTATTTCATGAAGTGTTACTGTAAGTACTACTTTCATCATCAGCAGGTTACCTGTGATTATTTCATGAACAGTGTTACTGTAAATACTACTTTCATCACCAGCAGGTTACCTGTTAATCACAGGAAACCTGCTGATGATGAAATTTCATGAAGTGTTACTGTAAGTACTACTTTCATCATCAGCAGGTTACCC
>NW_013697180.1:0-675 GCF_000517525.1 Limulus polyphemus | reverse complement strand
GTTCCAAAAACAAAAAAAACAGTCATACTAATGCCCTTTCTGATCATTAAGTAGGTAACAGTTATCGTTATTTTGTTTGTAAATATACGTTTCTGTAATTCATTTTTATAAATACTGGCGCTTTTAGAAGGCAGGCCTCACTTATTCAGCGGTGAACTGGAAATGAGCAGTGACGTCATGAGTAGCTATAGCAGGTCACCATAACAACACGAAGGTTAGCTTCCAAAGGAAGCGTTACAGGTGTGTAAAATAATTCGTGCACACTAGAATAAAGAAATAGTGAGGAAAAGGAGAACGTAACAAACAAAATAATCAGTAAAGCAGGAGAGAAGTTAGAAATATAATTAAAAAGTAATATGAAAGCTATATTTGGCTACAAATAGCGTAAGATAAAGAAAGAGCATGAGAAAGTATTAGTAAGGCGTAACTGGTAAACTGTTAAGTAGCTTCCTAGTGGCTCACCGATAAGTCTGAGGTCTTATAACGCAAAAAATCGGGTTTAGATACCCGTGATGGACAAATAACCTACAGTGTTGTTATAATAAACGAAAATAAACTAATGAGCATTAAAAACGTATTACTTGTTTCTGTAGCAGCTGTGTACAAGACTCCATGTTTCTGTAGCAGCTGTATACAAGACTCCATGTTTCTGTAGCAACTGTATACAAGACTCAT
>NW_013697179.1:0-675 GCF_000517525.1 Limulus polyphemus | reverse complement strand
GTGTGACCCGGTGAAGACGGTAGACGTGTTTGTGTGACCCGGTGAAGACGGTAGACGTGTTAGTTTTTCATGGATATATTCCTTTTTTTTTAAAGTTTTGGAAATTCTGCTGAGATTGTTTATTATTCGTGGGCGTCCATTATTATAATAGGTTTTCAAGTCTGCCTTCATAATTGTAATAGGTTCTTCAAGTCTGCCTCCATTATTATAATAGGTTTTCAAGTCTGCCTTCATAATTGTAATAGGTTTTTCAAGTCTGCCTTCATAATTTTAATAGGTTCTTCATGTCTGCCTCCATTATTATAGTAGGTTTTCAAGTCTGCCTTTTTTGTTGTTGTACTCTTGTTTCCCGCCAACGACAAAGCATATCAGAGCGACAGTTACCGATAAGAATAACGACGCCTAAGCCTACCCTAATACATCAGTTATAATTCATTATCTACGATTTTCTTACTTCTAGAGTTAACGACCTGGAATGACAAATGTTCGACGACGATATCTCCACCTGTGAGTCGGCGGTAAGTTTACGGACTTACAACGCCAAAAATACGGTGTTCGATTCCCCGCGGTGGGCAGAGTACAGATAACCCAACGTGTAGCTTGGCTCTAAAACAGACTCTTCGACTAGTTAACAAGTGGAATGTTTGTATTATAAGTTTAATATTTCTTTCGTGG
>NW_013697178.1:0-675 GCF_000517525.1 Limulus polyphemus | reverse complement strand
TTATAAATCAAATGATTATTTCAAAGTTTTTGGTAACATGAATTATACAATTCAGTGTTCTTGTATAAAACTAATGTTTTATCATAGCCCAGTATATTATCATACATACTTAACAAAACTTCAGATAGTTTAAACATAATAATTTATAATTTTGTTGGATTAGCTTTCATAGAAATTTTGTTCATTCCAACTAAATATGTAAAATTTTATATAGTTTATAAACGATAGTGAACAGTCGATCAAAAGTTCAGTTTAATTCTCTCATGTTATAATTTCCATAGACTCAAAAAAATAATCAACTGATACCAAACAATTTTAAAGTAACAACTAAAACCAGTGTTGCTATATATCAGATGATTTGAACTGAAAAGGATGCTTATTTTCATGTTTAGCTTTATAAGTCAGTTGAATTTAAAGGATCTAGGTAAATACCACTTACTGTTGTTACCTCTTTGTCTTGTAGAGCTTGTTTCTTACTAACTGATTATGGTCTCATGCTTCCTGCCATGAGTCATGTTTTTGATATTCAGGGCCACTAATTGGCCTGATGAACTTTGGTTTTAGAAAATATACAAGGCAGGACGTCAAGTTCAGAAAAGCTTTTAATATTTTGTGTTAGCTGAAACAAATATTGCTTTCGTTTGAATGTATAACACTCTGTTACATCTCCGTTCG
>NW_013697177.1:0-675 GCF_000517525.1 Limulus polyphemus | reverse complement strand
CTATTCCAGTCAACAGTACACAAAACTGGCTAGTGTATCCTAGTGGAAAATAGTCTTAGTCAATAGGCTATCCCAGTCAACAGTACTCAAAATTGGCTAGTGTATCCTAGTGAAAAATAGTGTTAATGAATAGGGTATCCCAGTCAACAGTACTCAAAACTAGCTAGTCTATCCCATTGGAAAATAGTTTTATTTAATAGGCTATCACAGTGGAAAATAGTCTTAGTCAACATGCTGTTTCACTAGTAGGTAGTTTAATTAGTCTAGTCAGGTATACAAATTTTGCTCTAGAGATATGAAATGTGAAAATAACGTTGCCACAATAAAGCTGAAATACATGAGATTTATGGAATCTATACATTAAAAGATAAAGCAAACAAACAAACCTTGCTGTAAGGCCAAAAGACATCTGTCACAGACTCTAGCCATTCTATCTTGAAGGTAATACAAAGGTGCTCTATTTGCTGAGCAGGCAGAACAGACCACCTGGTGAGAAAATTTATCATTTTACAACCAATGTAACTGTTTTATAAACTAGAACAGTTAACACAAAATCTACACAAGCACATCTACAAGTACATTATGTAGTACCAATGGTGTAAGTTGATTATGTAGTACCAATGGTGTAAGTACATTATGTAGTACCAATGGTGTAAGTTGATTATGTAGTACCAA
>NW_013697176.1:0-675 GCF_000517525.1 Limulus polyphemus | reverse complement strand
AGGACTCAATTGTTGGTATTGTCTAGACGTGACTAGGACTCGATTGTTGGTATTGTCTAGAGGTGAATAGGGCTCACTTGTTGTTATTGTCTAGAGGTGACTTAGACTCGATTATTGGTATTATCTCTAATGGTGACTAGGACTGGAGTGTTGCTATTAATTTGTCACTAAACAGGACTGGGACTCTATTGTTGGTATTGTCTAGAGCTGACCAGGACTCGATTGTTGGTATTGTTTAGACGTGACTAGGACTTTATTGTTGGTATTGTCTCTAGAGGTGACTAGGACTCGAGTTTTGCTATTAAATTGTCACTAGAGGTGACTGGGGCTCTATTGTTGGTATTGCCTCTAGAGGTGACTAGGACTCGATAATTTGTTTTGTCTCTAGAGGTGACTAGGACTCTAGTGCTGCTATTTATTTGTCACTAAACAAGACTGGGAGTCTATTGTTGGTATTGTCTAGAGGTGACTAGGACTCGATTGTTGGAATTGTCTAGAGGTGTCCGGGACTCGAGTGTTGTTATAAAGTTGACACTAAAGATGATTGGGACTCGATTGTTGGTATTGTCTCTAGAGGTGACTAGGAATCGAGTGTTGGTATTGTCTCTATAGGTGACTAGAACTCGATTATTGGTATTGTCTCTAGAGTTTACTAGGTCTCGAGTGATGCTATTA
>NW_013697175.1:0-675 GCF_000517525.1 Limulus polyphemus | reverse complement strand
GCAGTTATATATGTCATACTGTTGTAGGTACTCTATGTCTACAGTTATATATGTCATACTGTTGTAGACGTTATACGTTTGTAGTTAAATATAATGTCACACTGTTGTAGGCACTATACGCCTATAATTAAACATACAATGTCATATTTATAAGCACTGTACGCCTGAAATTAAATATAATATGTCATACTGTTGTAGGCCCTATACGCCTGTAATTAAATACAATATGTCATACTGTTGTGGGCACTGTACGCCTGTAGTTCAATATAAAATGTTACACTGTTGTAGTCGCTGTACGCCTGAAAGTAAATATAAAATGTTACACTGTTGTAGTCGCTGTACGTCTGTAGTTAAATATAAAATGTTACACTGTTCTAGTCGCTGTACACCTGTAGTTCAATATAAAATGTTACACTGTTGTAGTCGCTGTACGCCTGTAGTTCAATATAAAATGTTACACTGTTGTAGTCGCTGTACGCCTGTAGTTCAATATAAAATGTTACACTGTTGTAGTCACTGTACGTCTGTAGTTCAATATAAAATGTTACACTGTTGTAGTCGCTGTACGCCTGTAGTTCAATATAAAATGTTACTGTTGTAGTCACTGTACGCCTGTAGTTCAATATAAAATGTTACACTGTTGTAGTCACTGTACGCCTGTAGTATAATATAAAA